>NW_026878420.1:0-24052 GCF_032173495.1 Musca vetustissima | reverse complement strand
AGAATGTCACCTGGTTTCCTATAGAAGAATCTAATGGTTTCTCTTACGATTATCTTCTGGCCTTCAATAGGGAAAGCATCATCAGATTTTCTATTAGAAGATCTCCTGGCCTTCTCTGGAAGTTTTCTTTAGTAAGGTCTCACAAGACTTCAGGTCTTCCCATACCAAACCTACTGCAGGAAGACCTCCTGGTTTTTATAGGTAGATATACTGGTCCTTCTGTTCTTCTATACAATAATCTTCCACAAGTCTCCCAACGAAATTAACTCTGGTCTTCTACCGGAATTGTAGACTTTATGGTTCTACTGTATATCTTCTAGTCTTTTTGTTGAAGACCTTCTTTTACTGGAGTCCTTCAGTCCACTTAGTCCTCTAGTTTAAGCCCTTCGTTAATTCTACTTCAAAAACCGCCTGGTCTTCTACTAGAAGATCTTCTGGACTTCAGCTCTTCTAGTATCGACCTCCACATCTTTTACTTGAAGACCTTGTGGTCTACTACGAGGAAACATTCTGGTTTACTATGAAAAACCCCTCTGGTTTTCCATGACGAGAATTTCTGATATTCTATTAAATGTCCTTGCGGTATTTTACAAGAATACCATTTTCTGGTCTTTAATCTTCTTTAAGAAGTACAAATGGTCTTCTACAACAAAAATTTGTTACTCTTGTATAAGAAACATTTTTTATTCTCTGTAAGAAAAGCTTATAGTTTTCTATAAGAGGAGATTTTTATATTCTATAAGAAGACATTCTTCTGGTATTTTATGGCAGGCATTATTCGGGTATTTTATAGAAAGGTCTTAATCTGGTCTACTATTAGAAGACCTCCTTGTCTCCTATGAGAAGAGCTTCTGGTCCTCTATGAGAAGACCTTCTGGTCTTCCATGAGAAGACATTCTGGTCTTCTATAAGAAGATTTTCTGGTCTTCTATGAGAAGACTTTCTGGTCTTCTATAAGAAGACTTTCTGGTCTTCTATAAGAAGACCTTCTGGTCTTCTATGAGAAGACCTTCCGGTCTTCTATGAGAAGACTTTCGGGTCTTCCGTATAAGAAGACCTTGTGGTCTTCTGTATAAGACCTTCTGGTATTCTATACATGAAGGCCCTCTGGTCTTCTATATAAGAATACCATCTGGTCTTCTATGAGAAGACCTTCTGGTCTTCTATGAGAAGACCTTCTGGTCTTCTATGAGAAGACCTTCTGGTCTTCTATGAGAAGACCAGAAGGTTTGGTCTGAAGACCAGAAGGTCTTCTATAGAAGACCTTCTGGTCTTCTATGAGAAGACCTTCTGGTCTTCTATGAGAAGACCTTCTGGTCTTCTATGAGAAGACCTTCTGGTCTTCTATGAGAAGACCTTCTGGTCTTCTATGAGAAGACCTTCTGGTCTTCTATGAGAAGACCTTCTGGTCTTCTATGAGAAGACCTTCTGGTCTTCTATGAGAAGACCTTCAGGTCTTCTATGAGAAGACCTTCTGGTCTTCTATGAGAAGACCTTCTGGTCTTCTTTGTGAAGAGCTTCTGGTCTTCTATGAGATGACCTTCTGGTCTTCTATGAGAAGACCTTCTGGTCTTCTATGAGAAGACCTTCTGGTCTTCTATGAGAAGACCTTCTGGTCTTCTATGAGAAGACCTTCTGGTCTTCTATGATAAGTCCTTCTGGTCTTCTATTAGAAGTCCTACTGGCCTTCTATGAGAATACCTTCTGGCCTTCTATGAGAATACCATCTGGCTTTCTATGAGAAGACCTTCTGGCCTTCTATGAGAAGACCTTCTGGCCTTCTATGAGAAGACCTTCTGGCATTCTATGAGAAGACCTTCTGGCCTTCTATGGGAAGACCTTCTGGCTTTCTATGAGAAGACCTTCTTGTCTTCGTTGAGAATACCTTCTTGTCTTCTTTGAGGAGACCTTCTTGTCTTCTTTGAGAAGACCTTCTTGTCTTCTTTGAGAAGACCTTCTTGTCTTCTTTGAGAAGACCGTCTTGTCTTCTTTGAGGAGACCTTCTTGTCTTCTTTGAGAAGACCTTCTGAAGTTCTTCTTCTTACAGAAGACCTTGTATAGGAGCACTAACTGGTTTTCTGTTTAAAACTTTTTGGACCTCCAATTGAGAGACTTCTATAAGTAATTATTTTTGGTCATTCTGGTCCTCATTATTAATATTTTCTTTCTTCTGTGGAAACATCATTTGTCTTGTATTTATTAGAAGTTCTGGTCTCGTAATATCATAAGCTTTGGCCTTCTGTAAACATATTTTTTAACCGTTCAAGTACCACTTCAAATAACATTGAAATTTCTTGAAACGATTTTCCCTGACCTTTCTGGACACAACAACAAACAAAACATTTGCCTTGACTTTGTTGTTTGTTTTCAAAACCTATTTTTTTCTACAACTATTTTCATTTCTATTTTTTTTTTCTCTCTCTCTTTTGAAAATATGGTAGCAGAAGAAAAAAACTACTTTTATTATTTTTTTATGTTGTTCTTAATTTTCACAAAACGAATGTGTTTTTTTTCATTTTCAATTTCAATTTAAACTTTGGTCAAAATCACCCACACTCACCCTGAATCACCATGAATTGCTGGTGATGGTGATAGCAAAAAAACCGAACATAAACTTTTATGACCCAATAGTATAGATAGTATTGAAATAATATTACAAAATAAAGAGAGGGTTAGTGTGAGGGGGCGAGACAAGGTTTGTGAGGTAATATGCAAATTCACAAATAGTTTGTTTTATTTTCTTGTTGTTGTTTTTTTTTATTTCCTAGACAACAATTGAAAGTAGTATTCGCAAACGATAAAAAGAAAGAAAACAACTAATGTTGTGTGGAAAGTTGTTGTTAGTTTGTGTGTGCTGTGTTTTATTTGTTCTGAAATATATTTGTGTAGAGAAATCGATAAAAATCAGTAAAATCAATTTAAATTGTAAAATCAAATATAGAGAGGAAAAATGTATACAATTTTCTTTGTATTTATTTATTTGATATATTTTTTGTGTAGAGTGGAAGATGTGCAACTTGGATTTGATTTTAAAGAGGCAGAAGAATAATAAAACTACCGATAGGGGAACAATTCTTCCTAAAACTAAATAAAATCTTATATTAGAGAAGAAAAAATATTTCAAAAATTAATATAACCAAATTTATTTTATAAAAAAAAAAATAAATTTATATAATCATCGTCTTTGAATAATACTTGAAAATTATTTAAAAAAAATCAACTTCTATTAATAGTTTTAGAAAATTAATTAAAAACAAGAAAATAAAATCAGTAAGGACGTTCAAAAAGTCGGATTGGGCCGACTATATGATAACCTTCACCACTACGGCTACATACAAGAGGCGCTATTATATACAATATCCTGTAGATAGAACAGAAAAATCATCTTTAGAGGACCTTAGAAATGGAATCGGGCGAAATTAAATGTATGATTTTCATAGATGTTTGAACCTATTTAAAAACCCCATAGACATAATCGGGGATACTTGGATTCTTTGGTGTACCACTTCTATAAAACCGAGCAAAATTATGTATGTATGTAAATCGGGACCAAATTGAGCAACGTTGGCATATTAGGTATGCTGCAGCCCAAACCACCGTCCACAATTTTATCTCGTGTATATGGAACAGATGTAGGCTCCTCGGATATATGTAAAAATAATATATATTCTTGAATATATATATATATATATATATATATATATATATATATATATCTAAACCAATTTTCACGCAATTTAACACGCATCCATTTAGAATCAATTCAGTACGCGATACCCAATTTTGTGCAAATCGAAATATTTACAGAGACTTTGGTACACCATTAACACAAAATCTGACGAAAATATATATGGGAGCTATTACTAATTTTCTGAACCGATTTTCCCAAAACTTAACACATAATTCTAGACTTAATTCACTACGCTATGCCAAATTTGGTGCAAATCAAGGATATATAGGAACTTTACAGTACACCATTTACATTAAATCGGACGAAAATATATATGGGAGCTATATCTAAACTGAACCGATATTCACGAAATTTAACACATACCATTCGAGACTTAATTCAGTGCGTTTTACAAAATTTCATGCAAATCGAAAGATATATAGGGACTTTGGCGCACCATTTACATAAAATCAGACGAAAATATATATGGGAGTTTTATCTAAATCTGAACCGATTTTCATAATACTTAACACACATTATTCTAGACCTAATTCATTACTTTGTGCCAAATTTCGTGAAATCGAAAAATATATATGGGGACAAATTACATGAAATCGGATATATATCTGAACTTTTCTCCAATTTCAATAGGGTTCGTCCTTGGACCAAATAAGTGAACTGTGCCAAATTTCATCCACATCGGATCATAAATGCGACCTGTACTTTGTTCACAAAAATACATGGACGGACGGACAGACGGACGTAAAAATCAACTCAGAAAGTGATTCTATGCATATTCTGAAAAGGCACCATGGGCCTATCTTGATTCCTTTCGCTGTTATAAATATATGCACAAAGACGTTATATCCTGTACCACAGTGTGGTGAAGGGTATAGAAATTCACACCTATAAATAGTCTTAAAACCAGTGATCGAAGCAGAATTGTCGGACGGGGCCGACCATACGATACCCTACACAACTACCACTACCTGAACTCAAATTTTCTGCTGATGTTTATTCCTAGCTTTGGCAATATTTTATGATATTTGCATCCTTTTGCCCGATTAGAGGTAAACAGCACCTCTTCCCCACACTGACATATTTTCCGAATATTACGAGTATTCAGTACAGCTATTGTCCAGATTCCCTTCACCGTGGGTTGTGTTGTGATGTTCGGCTTTCATTTGTGGTCTATATATCGACTCGAAAATAAAACCCAGTGAGCTCAAATTTTCTGTGGATGTTTATTCCGAGCCTGGGCAATATTTCGTGATATTTGCGCCGTCTTGCCCGATTAGAGGTAAATAGCACAAAAAATTAAGTTTTCGGTCAACATCATTCCAAAATTATTATCTGATCATCACCGAAAATTATAGGCGTTGTCCTTGACCAAACCTGGAAGCTCATGGAACATTTCAAAGCGATCAGCGCTATAGTTCCGCTCTCTAGAGTGATAATGGGTTACTAAATAATATACGAATACGGAGATACCGGTAAATATTTAAGTGTAACTCCCACATCCGAGTGCATACGACAATAAAATTGGTATCAATTTAAAGGTCAACCGCTCCTTTTGGGTATATTATCAACTTCCCGGGTCTATATCCTTCAGGGGTAAATCTATACGCTATAGGATACAAATTTTGTCATCTTTCACACAAAAGTCAGGGTCCATTTGACACTCTAAATATTGTCCGATCTTTATCAAAACAGGCATGCTTATCCGTTGGCCCGATCCCCTTCTCCATGCAAAAATTCACGGTGTTAGGGCCATATTTGCGGCCTCTGGAGCGACCAGAAAAACCTACAAAAATTCAGTATTTGGTCCATTTCTTCCCCTAAATATTAACCGATCTTTACCAAAAACAATAGGGGTCTTCATTGACCCGAACCCATCCTACATGCTAATTTTCGTGAAGATTGGTCCATTACTGTGGCCTGTATCGTATTTATAAATTATAATGGACAGACGGACGGACGGACACACATGTCTAGTTCGACGCAGCTAGTCGAGATATGACGATCGGTATACTTAATGGTGGGTCTAGAACCAATATTTCGCGACGTTACAAACGTTTGGGACTGCACAAAGCTATAATACCCTGACAACATAGTGGTGTAGGGTATAAAAAGCCACCCCTTAAAAAAGGGTCTCACTATTTTTGCTGAAATATTATTGGGGAGGCCTTATTTAATGTTCTATTTATATCCTACACAACTATGTTGTCAGGGTATTATAGCTTTGTGCAGCCACAAGATTTTGCAACGGCGCGAAATATTGGTCCCAGACCCACATTTAAATATACCGATCGTCATATCTCGACTAGCTGAGTCGATCTAGACATCTGTGTCCGTCCGTCCGTCCATTATAATTTGTAAACAAGATACAGGCCACAGTTATGGACCAATCTTTACAAAATTTTGCATGTAGGATGGGCAGAGATGGCCTGTCAGAAACTGTGACGAAAATGACATACATTTCCGACGTATAATACATACGTCAGAAACGTCGGAAACCTACCTAAATCTATTTAGTTTTTGACAAAATAGCTATTTCCATTAATCAATTTGGAAATTACGCTTGCTTTACTCAAATTAATATAAAACTTCAAATTTTTCTTCTCAAAAAAATGTAGAAATATTTATCAGTTCTAGTAAGGAATAATCAGATATATGTAAAAAATAATATATATTCTTGAAAACAACTGTATATGCTGATAATATTGAAATAAATGACGTTTACTACATTTATTACATTTTATACAGGTATATGACGTTTTCGACGTTTACACCTTTTTGACAGTCGAAAACCTAAAAATTCGTCATACGGACCATCCCTGAGGATGGGTTTTGACCAAATGAAGATCCCTTCTGTTTTTGGTAAAAATCGGTTAATATTTAGGGGATGAAATGGACCAAATACTTAATTTTTGTCGGTTTTTCTGGTCGCTCCAGAGGCCGCAATTATGGCCCGAACACCGCGAATTTTTGCATTGAGAAGGGGATTGGGCCATGGTATAAGCATGCCTGTTTTGATAAAGATCGGTCAATATTTAGCGGGTCAAAAATTACAAAATTTGTATTCTTTGGCGTTTATATTTACTCCTGAAAGACATAGACCCGAGAAGTTGATAGCA
This sequence comes from Musca vetustissima, assembly GCF_032173495.1. Classification (NCBI taxonomy): domain Eukaryota; kingdom Metazoa; phylum Arthropoda; class Insecta; order Diptera; family Muscidae; genus Musca; species Musca vetustissima. Next base: position 17,245 of record NW_026878420.1, on the reverse strand, counting down.
TATCCAAGAGGAGTTGTTGACCTTTACATTGATACCAATTATATTGTCGGTGTGGGAGTTACACGTAGGGTGCCTACATATTCATCATTACCACACTAGAGGGCGGAAATATAGCGCTGAACGCTTTGAAATGTTCCATGAGGTTCCAGTTATGACCAAGTACAACGCCAAGAATTTTCGGTGATGGTAAGATAATAATTTTGGGATGAAGTGGACCGAAATTTTTTTTAGTGTTTTTCCCCATTTTATCCATAGGCTACAATTATAAGCCGAACATCACAACACAACCGGCTGTGAAGGGAATATGGGCAAGTAATTAGAAGGGCTGTACTGAATATTGGTAATGGTCGGAAAATATGTTAGTGTAAGGAAGATGTGCTGTTGACCTCTAATCTGGCAAGAGGTTGCAACTATAACGAAATATTATCCAAAATCCGCAGAAAGATAGATTTCTGTGGTAGTTGTGTAGGGTACCGTATGATCGGCCCCGTCTGACTATACTGCTCCGCTCACTGGTTTTTGGCACATCCTCCGATTATTAAAATAATGTTTGTTAATCTAGAAATCCCCCTAACTAAAATTTATAACAAATTTGTTTCACAAACAAATTACCCAGAAATTTATTTTTCTGTCGGAATGTATGAACACAAAATTTTAAGAACATTTAATTGGCATTCAAGTGAAATTGATGCTGATACTTCAAAGCCATGGCATATTTAAAGTTTATTGCAAACTTTTCACACGTTCGGATATACACAAAGTTATGTGAACTTATATACATATATTCGTCGTATTTATAGTGGAAAATTTAAAGGTATTTTGTTCGGTTTCATAGTTATATACTACTGGCTGGAATGTGTTCACATATTTTTCCCCCGCTCTCACTTCCAGTCATATCATCTTCTTCTTCTTTTGGTACATCCAATATAATCTGGGGCATGCACAATGTAGCCACCATTAAAAGCCATGTTTCATTTATATTTTTGGTGTTTTTATATATGTGTGTGTTAGCAGCTCATGGTATTTTTTTTCATTTTTGGTTGGTCGACTTATGCTAGGTGTTTTTCTCTCTGAGTGTGTGTGTATATGTGTTGGTGTGTGCGGTTTTCTGTGGCATAAAACTTAAGCCACAGACTATATGGATTTGGTGTTAGTTGCAGAGGACTGACACTAACTACTACCGTAATATAACATGTTTACGAAAAAGAAATTTCGAATATTAGGGTGAATGGCAGACAGAAAGGAGAGGATTGTGGGTTAAAATACAATTTGTTGACTACTAATATATCCTGGCATTTTCCCAATGCTATTGCTATTATTTTTGTTAATAGGAGTGATAAATAAATCCTAATTCCATTTCATTGCTGAAATATGAGCCATCTACTCAGCAGTATAAATTTTCTATTCCTTACCTAAATTGTAACTGGTCCAAGCTATTACATCTGGCCTTCGTCCATGTAAGTTATGCTGTTTTTGCTGTTTTGTTTTTGTTTTCTTGCTATTTTGAATAACTGAATTTCAAAAATTACGTACCCCTGAATTTTATGCTAGCTTAGCTTGTTGCCAACATCGGAGTGTTGGATATGTTCGTTTGGTTTTCATATTCGTTATATATAACGTATATTTTTTCATTTCTTATTTGTTTTTTTTTTCATAACAAAAGTTATGTTCTGCAGTATTCATGTGTGAGTGTTTTTCGTTTTTTTTTTTCTAAAACGATATTGAAGTTAAAAATAAACAACATCAACACTGCTGACACGTTGAATAAGCAAAGTATCCTTGAAAACCTGTAATGCTAAAGTTCAAAAACACTTTACATTTTTCAACAAAAGGCGAAAACACACACACGCGGGCGAAAGAAAAACAAAAAGAAAATGGAGAAGAAAACTAAAAATGTTGATTTTACACTTTGGCAGTAGGACACTTTAAAGAATATTTGGTTTTACGGGAATATAAATCGATAGAAAAAAATCATTCGGAACAATAAATTAAAAAAAAACCATAGCCATGGATAGAGCTTGAAAAAAGTAAAAAAAATCCATAGCCATGGATAGTCCTTGCAAAATAAATCTAAACCAGTAAGGAAAGTAGTAAAGTCGGACTGGGCCGACTATATGATACCACCACTTTCGTCGCCTTTTCGAAGGATCATGGGCGTGAAATTGAACAAACTTAAATATGTGATCTTTATCTATATGTAAACCGACTAACCCTACACATGTCAGTCATTAATACCTACACATGTCATTCTGCAACCTATGGTAAATTTAGTAAATCGACTTAAAGCAAACTTGAAACGCGCTATACGGTATGTTGCACTATTTAAAATTTAATCGCCAGCAGACATCCACTGAATTTTTGGTGTACAATCAACAATCGACATGGAAGGTATGATTTCAAAGAAAGATTGTCAAAGATTTATTTATATTATCTTCAGTACGTTGTGCCAATCAGACAAACTTTAGGTCTTCAGTGCACCATTTACTTACATAAAATCAGACGAAAATATATATGGGAGCTATATTTAAATATGAACCGATTTTCACGAAACTTCACACACATCATTCTAGACTTAATTCAGCACGCTGTGCCAAATTTCGCGCAAATCGAAAGATATTTAGGGACTTTGATATACCATTTACCTTAAATCGGACGAAAATACATATGGGAGCTATATCTAAATCTTACCCGATTTTCATGAGACTTTGCACACATCATTTTAGACTTAATTCCGTACGCTGTGCCAAATGTCGTGCAAATCGAAAGATATGTAGGGACTTTGGTACACTACTTACATAAAATCGGACGAAACTATATATGGGAGCTATATCTAAATCTAAACCGATTTTTACGAAACTCAGCACACATCATTCTAGGCTTAATTAAAAACACTGTGTCAAATTTCGTCCAAATCGAAATTTTTATGTTAAAAAATCCACGCCTTTAAATAGTCCTTGAAAATTAATTTAAAATCAGTAAGCGGAGCAGTATAATCGGACGGGGCCGACCATATGATACCCCACGGAGCTCTAGCTTTCTGCAGATCTATATTAAAAGAATGGTCAATATTCCGCGATATTTGCACCGTCTTAACCGATAAGAGGTCAATAGCTCCTATTTCTTGCCATGAAATCTACTTCGAATTGTGTTTTATATCATAATATCCATTTTTTTCATTTTACACAGAAAGGTCTTGGTTGACTTGACCCGCTGAATAGTTACAGATCATTACAAAAGCCCAACAAATCAATTGGCCAGATTCATTCTCCAGTGTAATATTCTGCTTATAATTGTGGCATATAGATCGACTTGAAAAAACACAATAAAAATAAGCTTCGGTCCACTTCATCTCAAAATTATTTTCTGATCATCACCAAAAATTATAGGCTTTGTCCTTGACCATAACTGTCACCTCATGGAAATTTTAAAACCGATCAGCGCTATATTTCAGCCTTACAGTGTGGTAATGGGTTACTAAATAATATCTGAATACGTAAGCCCCTGTAAATATTTAAGTGTAGCTCTCATATCCGAGCACATACGACAATTTAGTTGGTTTCAATTTAAAGGCCAACAACTCCTCTTGATAGTATAAATTTTTCGGGTCTATGTCCTTCAGGAGTAAATATATATACCATAGAACACAAATTTTGACATTATTCACACAAAAGTATGGGTCCATTTGACCCGCTAAATATTGACCGATCCTTATTAAAACAGGCATGCTTTTTCACACAAAATTATGGGTCCATTTGACCCGCTAAATATTGACCGATCCTTATTAAAACAGGCATGCTTTTTCTTTGGCCCAACCCCCTTCTTCGTGCAAAAATTCGCGATGTGTGGACCATCATTGCGGCCTCTGGAGCGACCAGAAAATCAAACAAAAATAAAGTTTTTGGTCCATTTCATCCCCTAAATATTAACTGATCATTCCCAAAAACAATAGGGGTCTTCATTGGCCAGAACCCATCCTACATGAAAAATTTCGTGAAGATTGGTCCATAACTGTGGCCTGTATCGTGTTTACAAATTATAATGAACAGACGGACGGACGGACACACATGACTCAGCTAGACGAGATATGACGATCGGTATACTTAAAGGTGGGTCTAGGACCAATATTTCGCGGCGTTGCAAACTTTTGGGGCTGCACAAAGCTATAATATGCTGACAACATAGTTGTGTAGGGTATAAAAATCCACCCCTAAGAATAATCATTGAAAAAATAATTGTTTGGTTTTGTAATACTAAACAAAAACCATCGGAACTTAATAAAATTCTTCATCATTCTCAAAACATTGTAAAATTTTAAAAGGATTTCGGACACGTTCTGCAGAAGCAATCACTCATCTTGATACTCGTATTCATTGCATTTCTTTCTTTTTTTACAATTTTTCATAGCATTTTATTATCCTGTGAGGTGTGAGCTATTACGAAGACTATGTTTCACGAATAGAAATGATTAGAAGTTTTTCTTCGTCGAATATTTTGAAGGGATGGATGACTGGTGTTTTCTCGCGTTACAGTTAAATCTGTGATTTATAGTTTTTTTTTCAGGATTCCTTTCCTTCTTCTTTTACAAAATAATACTAACATTTGTTATAGTTTATGATCAGGAAGTAGATGATGATGATGATGACTGAGTGCATTACAATGTTGCTATGGATTTGTAGGTGGTGCATATTTTATTCAGGTGAATGCGTGTGGGTGTTCTGCAAACAATATTATTAAAAGTTGTTTCATTCACGAATGGAAGGAAGATATTTTGAATGTGAGAAAACACTAAATCTACGCCCTGTTACGGCTCAGAAAAAAATTTCTTTTAAAATCTACGCCCTGTTACGGCTCAGAAAAAATATTCTTTTAAAATCTACGCCTTGTAAATGCTATGAAAAAATATTCCTTAAAAATCCACACCTTCTAATTTCTATGAAAAAATATTCCTAAAAAAATCCCCGCTATGCTATGAAAAAATATTCTTTTAAAATCTACGCCTTGTAAATGCTATAAAAAATATTCCTTAAAAAATCCACACCTTGTGGATGTCCCTAAAAATTTTCTTTAACAAATCTGCGCCCTGCATTTGTCTCTGAAGAATATATCGAAGGAAGAAGTCATACCTTAGCCTATGAAGCAATCCTTGAATCTCTTCTATTTAAAAATATATAAATAATTTTCCTTTCTAAACCCTCCTTAAATCATCTATTAAATTACATTTTTCAAAAATAACCTAAAATTGTTGTTGCTTCCATATATCCTTTTCAATTGAATTTCTTATCAATTATCCCTTTTAAATGATTTGTGTATTAATTCCTTAAGCATTTTGTTTTATTTTCGTTATCCACTTATCCTTTTTAGCATTCAAAAAATGCCTTTGGATATTATTTTCTTTTCTCTTTGATTTTCCCCAAAAATTATTTTTAACCTTACAAATATGCGTGACTAGAACAAACAATGGCAACATTCAAAGACAGGAAGATGAGTCTGGGTTTGGGGGTTCTCTTTCACTTTTTTTTGTGCTTTATAGTTATTGCCATTGTTTCTGATGCGGACGGAGCGCCACTGCTGGCACTCGTAACACTTGGTGCAAATGCCTTTATCGTTTTGTTTGTTATTCATGGCAATGTTTTGTGCTCCTTCGGTACATGTCCTGTCTGCACGTGTCTAGTTGAAATAAAATTTCATCGTAAACATTGGTTAAGGTGTTTGTCAAAATAACACAACAACTACAAAGGCAGCAGGAAAATATGGATTCATACCCAAAGATATTCCTTTCTTAGTTTTTGCAAAACCAAAAAAGAAACGGAAAATACTTACCGGAGTATGTGTAAGTGTTTTTGATAACAACATATCAACAATTTGCCTTTTGAAATTTTGTTAAAGGAAAAACAGGAAAGGCATTTTTATGGCAGGTATTTTGAGGGTAGAGATTGGGAATTTAGCAATTTTGTGAGCATACATGCAAATTGAAATGGGTATTACGATAATATTTAATAAAGATCAAATATTTTACAAAATCGGTTTATTAATAAACTGTTTAAATTTAAAACCCTTGAAAAAATATTCATTAAAAAATCCACGCCTTGTTAAGACTTTTAAAAAATTTTATTTAAAAATCTACTCGTTAATGGTTTAAAAAATATTAAAAAACCAGTAAGGAAAGTAGTAAAGTCGGACTGGGCCGACTATATAATACCCTTCACCACTTTGGGTATATTCTACATATGTATCCAAACAGACGTCGCAAGTATGTTCCGATTTCAGGGAACCTTGCCAGATACTAATTTATATTACTTCAGTACGTTGTGTCAATCGGCCTAGCTATGGATCTTTTCACGAAGCTTAGCAACATCATTTTAGACTTAATTCAGTACCCTATACCAATATTCGTGAAAAACGAAATATAAATCGGACGAGGATATATATATGGGAGCTATATCTAAATCATAAGAATTTTTTACGAAACATTGCACACATCATTCTATACTTAATACAATACGATATGCCAAATTTCGTGCAAATCGAAAGATATATAGGGAATTTGGTACACAATATACCTTAAATCGGACGAAAATATATATGGGAGCTATATCTAAATCTGAACCGATTTGTACGAAATTTAACACACATCATTAGAGACCTTATTCATTACGCTGTGTCAAATTTCGTGCAAATCGAAAGATATATAGGGACTTTAGTGGACTATTTGCGTAAAATCGGGCGAAACTATATATGGGAGCTATATCTAAATCTGAACCGATTTTTACGAAACTTTGCATACATCATTATAGACCTTATTCATTACGCTGTGCCAAATTTCGTGCAAATCGATAGATATATAGAGACTTTAGTACACCATTTTTTAAATAGGACGAAGATATATACAGGAGCTATATCTAATTCTGAACCGATTTTCACGAAACATTGCACACATCATTCTAGACTTAATTCAGTACGCCATGCCAAATTTCGTGCAAATCGAAAGATATATAGAATCTTTGGTACACAATTTACCTTAAATCGGACGAAAATATATATGGGAGCTATATGTAAATCTGAACCGATTTTCCCCAATGTCAATAGGGTTCGTCCTTGGGCGCCAAATAAATGAGCTGTGCCAAATTTCATCCAATTCGAATCATAAATGCGATCTGTACTTTGTTTACAATTTAACATGGACAGACGGACATAAGGACGGACGGACTTGCATAAAACGACTCAGAAAGTGATTCTATGCATATTCTCAAAAGGAACCATGGGTCTATCTCGATTATTTTTGCCTGTTACAAACATATGCATATGTACCACAGTGTGGTGAAAGATATAAAAACGCCTTGCAAGGCTCTGAAAAAATATTCTTCTCTTATTATGTTGGAAGTTGAAAAATTTTAATTACAATATATTTTTTTGTCAATTTTAAAAATTAATAATTTGGACATAAATAATTCAACACCTACACATCCCAACCTCATAACTCCCATATAAAATTTCATGCTCAACCTTGTTAGAGTCATCCATCGAATGCAATGCATATTCATTGAAATGACAAACAATATTTGGAAAAATTTTTCCACAACTTTTAATAACACCCATTCAGGAAGATACAAAAAAAGTGAAAAACATAAATCATTTGCATGTCAATGACAAAAGTTTTGATTAACTGTCCTAGACATTCGTTGGTACGCTGGAAAACAACTGTTTGGTCATTATATCACTTCCAGTATTCCATTTTATCACGAAAGAGAAATTGGTATTACACTCAAATTAATTCTATTAAAAGTTATGAATGACAGACACACACATCTTCCTTTTAATATCGAATATATATAATTTTCTCTGTCAGTTCTAGGAAATAGCGTGTATTTTTCAATCTATTGATATATTGTATTTTGAATATTCCCCACACTGTGGCCATTACAAGCTATGACCGGTGGAGAAAACAAAAACAAAAATTCTCAATGTGTCCCGAACAAATATATCATGCAAATGTTTTTCATATTTTGTCCATGTTCTGCAGAATATATTCTCCTGATAATTTCAGTTTGACTAAATGGAAAAGGGAGATTGGTATTTTTGAAGTAACAGCAGTGAACGAGAAAAATAATATTTATTATAAATGAATTCCGCTTAAACAATTTTTTAAAACAATAACAAATTTGTTTCCCAATAATGGTGTACGAAAGACAAAAAAAAATGCCGCACAGTGGATTTAGAAGGGATAAAAAGGTGGACAAAATAATTTTTTATATCCTCTTCTTTTTATGGACCTTAAAATTTGTTTTAAGAATCCACTTCTTGTATTAGCACCTTAAAAAATATTTTTTAACCAGTAAGGAAAGCAGTAAACTCGAACGGGGCCGACTGTAAGATACCCTTCACCACTTTGAGTAATTACCAAATATGCTCGAAATCGAGCACAATTATGTTTTGGAAGCTATATCTAAGGTTATTCTAGGTTTAATTTGGTTAAATCAGAGGAAAACATATATGAGAGCTATATCTGAATCTGAACCGATTTTCTCGAAACTTACCACCATTCTAAATAGAATTAATTCAGTACGCTCTGCCAAATTTCGTGCAAATCGAAAGATATATAGGGACTTTGGTGCACCATTTAACTAAAATTGGGCGAAACTATATATGGGAGCTATATCTAATACTCTAGACTTAATTCCGCACGCTGTGCTAAATTTCGTGGAAATCGAAAGATATTTAGGGACTATACCTTAAATCGGACGAAAATATATATGGGAGTTATATCAAAATCTGAACCGATTTTTTCCAATTTCAATAGGGCTCGTCCTTGGGCCAAATAAATGAGCTGTACCAAATTGCATCAAAATCGGATTATAAATGCGACCTGTACTTTGTTTACAATGTAACATAAACAAACGGACAGACAGTCGGTCGGACGGACGGACGTAAATGGACTTAGAAAGTGATTCTATGCATATTCTCAAGAGAACCCATGTGTCTATCTTGTTTCCTTTTGCCTGTTACAAACATATGCACAAAGACATAATACCCTGAGCAACATTGTAGTGAAGGGTATACAAATCCACGCCTTGTATGTGGTCCTTGAAAAATATTTTTTTTTTTAAAAGCCATGTCTTGTATGTGGTCCCATATATATATATATATATATTAAATGCACTTCGTGTATGTGACCGCTGACAAATTTATATATTTTTTAAATCCACGCCTTGTATGTTGTCCCTGAAAGAAAATATTTTTCAGGTCCTACATACAAGAAATTCACGCCATGTTTTGGTCCCTGAAATATATTCTATAAACCAGTGAGCGGAGCAGTATAGTCGGAGGGGGCCGACCATATGATACCCTACACAACTTTGACGAAAATCTAACTTTGACCAACTAGAGGTCCACAAGCATTACTAATATTCAGTACAGTTCTGCTAATTACTTGTCCAGATTCCTTCACCACGGGTTGTCTTTCAGTCGGCTTTCAATTGTGGCTTATCGACTCGAATAAACACAAAAAATAAGTTTTCGGCCCACTTCATCCCAGTATTATTTTCTGATCATCACCCAAAATTATAGGCGTTATCCTTGACCGTACCTGGTTCCTCATGGAAAATTTCAAAGCGATCAGCGATATATTTCCACTGTCCAGTGTGGTAATGGGTTACTAAATAATACCTCAGTACGTAAGCACCTGTAAATATTTAAGTGTAACTCCCACATCCGAGTACATTCGACAATATAATTTGTATCTATTTAAAGGTCAACCACTCCTCTTGGATATACTATCAACTTCTCGGCTCTATGTCCTTCAGATGTAAATACATACGCTTTAGAATACAAATTTTGTTATTTTTCACACAAAAGTCAGGGTCCATTTGACCCGCTAAATATTGGCGGATCTTTATCAAAACAGGCATGCTTATTCTTTAGCCCTATCCCCTTCTCCATGTAAAATTTCGCCACGTTTGGACCATAATTGCGGCCTCTGGAGCGACCACAAAAATCGATAAAAACCATTTCAACCCTTAAATATGAACCGATCTTTACCAAACACAATAGGGATCTTCATTGGCCAGAACCCATCCTACATGCAAAATTTCGAGAAAATTGGTCCATAACTGTGGCCTGTATCGTGTTTACAAATTATAATGGACGGACGGACACACATGTCTAGATCGACTCAGCTAGTCGAGATATGACGATCGGTGGGTCTAGGACCAATATTTCGCGGCGTTACAAACTTTTGGGGCTACACAAAGCTATAATACCCTGACAACATAGTTGTGCAGGGTATAATAATACCCTGTACCACAGTGTGGTGAAGGGTATAAAAATCCACGCCTTGTATGTGGTCCTTGAAAAATATATTTTAAAAATCCACGCCTTGTATGTGGTCCTTGGAACACCTATGTTATCAGGGTATTATAGCTTTGTGCAGCCCCAAGAGTTTGTAACGCCGCGAAATATTGGTCCTAGACCAACCTTTAAGTATACCGATCGTCATATCGCGACTAGCTGAGTCGATCTAGACATGTGTGTCCGTCCGTCCGCCCATTATAATTTATAAACACGATACAGGCCACAGTTATGGACCATTCTACGAAGTTTTGCATTGTTTTTGGTAAAGATTTTTGTTCGTTTTTCTGGTCGCTCCACAGGTCGCAATTATGGCCCAAACATCGCAAATTTTTACATGGAGAAGGGGATCGGGTTAGAGAATAAGCATGCCTGTTTTGATAAAGATCGGTCTATATTTAGCGGGTCAAGTGGACCCTGACATTTGTGTGAAAAATGACAAAATTTGTATTCTCTAGAGTATATATTTACTCCTGAAGGACATAGAGACGAGAAGTTGATAGTATATCCAAAATGAGTTTTTGACCTTTAAATTGACACCAATTGTGTTGTCGTATATACTCGGATGCGGGAGTTACACTTAAATATTTACAGGTGCTGACGTATTCATATCTTATTTAGTAACCCATTACCACACTAGAAGTGGGAAATATAGCGCTGATCGCTTTGAAATTTTCCATGAGGATCCAGGTATGATCAAGGACAACGCCTTTAATTTTCGGTGATGATCAGATAATAATATTGGGATGAACTGGTCCGAAAACTTAATTTTTTGTTTTTTTTTTGGCGTTTGTCCTCTAAAAAATTTCAGGCCTCGTTTGGATTTCTGAAAAAATTTTCTTTAAAAAATCCACGCCTTGTTTAAAAAAAAACATGGCATTATTTGGATACCTTAAAATATTCCTTAAAAAATACAAATATTTTATTTTTTAAGATTTCTCCATCGCTTTCTCCTTCAAACCACTGTTCAATTTTATGTATATATATATATATACATGCTCGTGTATATATTTTATCCGATATGAAAATATTTATTTCTCCTGAAAACCCAACCGCATACACCCCCACAAATAAATAAAAGGAATAAAAAAATCGATTCTATGAAAAATTTCCTGCAGTCCTCTTTGTTTTGCATTTGTTGCCGTTGTTCGCTGCTACCTTTTTCGGTAAATTTCCATTTTTCGCACGATATTGATTTCAATAATTGGCAAATGAAACATGTCATGAATGAAACGTGAAACAAAAAGAACAAATTCTGGATTCACGATGTTGTATACATTATGAATGGAACCATCCAAGCCAAAAAAACGAAAAAATAATAAATTCAAGCCAATTACAACAAATTCCGCTTCCCGAAAACAAAACGAAATAAAAATGCAGCAAACAATTTCATTTTAAGGTAAATGTTTTCATTTGTGACATGAATTGATTGTGATGGTAGCAGTTCATAATTCTCTCCATGGTAGCACAAAAATTGAGAGTGGATATTTTTTCTGTTGAGATTAAACCGAAAAATATAAAAATCTGAAAAATATATTTGAAAAGTCCATGACACAAATATTTCAAGAGTCATCTGATAGACAACTGACTGACTGGAAATTGAATTTAATTCATTGCCATAGGGCCAACATTACCTGTTTTTGTTGATTTTGACACATGGGGATTACATTGAAATATGACAGCTTCCAGGGTTGTTGTCCTTGGCCATCCAGTTCGGCGATTGTAGATTGTCATTGATTTATGAAGTATGCAAAGAATTGGTAACAAATTTGATTTGTTATGTTGTTGTAGTTCTCCTGTTCGATGATACCAAAATGATGGTGATATATCGTCACACGTAACCCAGATTCGAAATGATAAGCCATAGTTACTCAATAAAAAAAACATGATGTCGAACTGGGACACACGTAACGCGAATTTATTTTATAAAAGGTAGATAAAATACAGAGAGATGAATAATTCATTATTCATTTTTAAGATAAAATAATGTTGATGCTACAATCCATTTGTACGGAAGCCGGTCACTATCTACATCATGTAATGCCGTGTGGCGTAACATAATGACATAGATGAATGTAAATTCGTATTTCGATATTTTAATTAAAATATGTATTTCACAAGATAACCTTTTTAATTATGATCAGTAATTATATTGCAGAACACAGCAGCATAACATTGAATAGATATAAATAGATGAAATGTTTCGAATATTTGAAATGGAATCGAAAGAAAGGTTTCATAAAAAAATAACCGTTTATCGCACTCTAACAAAAAGCCAGATTGGCCACAGCCTCTGTTTCGATTTTTCTTTCTTTTCATCTTCAATGGTTAAATCATTTTCCCTTTATCGGTGTCTTCAGGTTGTATAGGGGGGAGAAAAGTCAGGGATAAAGAAATACCGGTGAATACGGTGGACGGGTCATTTGTTTTAAGAAAAAAATCCCTTAGTTGTTTTTTCACAATTCTGAGCTTTTCTTATAAATTGTCTCGTTCAGAAACCGAATTTCTTGACCAAAACCCAAGTTTTTTTTCGCCACCGATTTTTATACCGTTTACCACACTGTGGTACAGGGTATTATGGCTTTGTGCATAGGCAAAATGGAACGAGATAGCTCCATGGTCTTTGTGCATTTGTCTTAAGAGTAGGGTTTGGGGTGGGGAATTCCCGTCCCGGGTGTTCCCGGGATTTCTCGATTTTTTTGGCATTGATATTCCCGGGATTTCCCGGGAAAACGGGAAATTGTTTTTCTAAATAAATATTAATACAGAATTAAAATTTTAAAAATGTATTATTTGTTATCGGTACTACAACAACTACAAGGGGAGATTTTAATGTGTGTATAATTGGAAGATGCTCATTTTAAAACCGATTTATATAATAGATAGGTTCGAAATTCGGAAAATGATTGAAGAAAAACTGCTGGAGTTCTGTTTTGAAATCCACGTTGTAGCAACTGTTTCAGATAGAGCGAACGTAATGAGAAAAATTATTCTGAATGTCCTATTGAAGTGTTATTTTGCTGGAATCATGCCATACATTTAAATTATTGTTGTGCTGCCTTGAAAACAGCTTAAGATCAACAAACTTCCATCGACCATTCAATTCCTCAGATATTACAAAAAGAAATAATAAGTGACCGACGTGACATAAAATGTATATCTAAACTAAAGTTTTTAAGACGCCCAGATAGTTTGGGAAATACGGATGTGTCAAAACAGACCCAAAGGTGTATACGTTATAGTACAATGACGTAGAACGTCAATTTTTTATAATTCTAATTATTTGATTAATATAATATCATTCCTACCCTTTAATTAATAATAATGCAAAGGTTGTGAGAAGTCCCGGGAATTCCCCGGTACCCGGGAATGAAAATTTTGAATTCCCGATTTCCCCGGAATGAAAAAAAGCCGGGAATTCCCAAACCTTACTTAAGAGGCAAAAGGAAACGAGATAGACCCATAGTTACTTTTGAGAATATGCACAGAATTACTTTCTGAGTCGATTTATACTTGTCCGTCTGTTTATTTTAAATTGTAAACCAAGTACAGGTCGCATTTATAATCCGATTTGGATGAAATTCGGCACAGTTCACTTATTAGGCCCAAGGACGAACCCTATTGAAATTGGTAAAAATGGGTTAAGATTTAGATATAGCTGCCATATATATTTTCGTCCGATTTAATGTAAATGGTGTACCAAAGTCCCTATATATCTTTCGATTTGCACGAAATTTGTCATAGCGTACTGAATTAAATCTAGAAGGATGTACGTTAAATTTCGTGAAAATCGGTTCAAATTTAGATATAGCTCCCATATACATTTTGTCCGATGTCCGTGCACTAAAGACCTAAAGTTTTTCCGATTGACACACGATTTTGTTCAATGTACTGAAGTTAATATAAATTAATCTCTTGCAAGTGTCGTTGAAATGAGTTCAAATTTATATATAGCTTCCACACATATATTTTCGTATGATTTTAGGTAAATGGTGCACCAAACTCCTAAATTTTTCAAAACGTATAAAATGTATTTTTATTTATTTTGTATTAACCCGAAATCTGATATGGTAATTTATAGCCACAGCGATTACAAACTTCGATTAAAAATTATTAATACCGAAAAAAGTCATATATATGCACCGCAGGAATTTGTATATAAGTCAGCCTTTAGAATCTTGTATATCGAATTACACCCCATCGATTGAAAAAAAACGGCTAAATCTTAAAAATACCGAAAATGTGAAGGTACCGTTCTATGGAAACTATACCAAACCGTAAATTGACATTGATAATTTTTGGCAGGAAAATTTGATTCCCCATAAGAATTTTATAAATCAAATTATTATTTGATAAATCAAATTATAGTGAAGCGGATTATATGTATACCATTATATGGAGACTATCCTGAATGTTGGGAAAATATTGATAATCTAATTTGGTTGAAGCACGTGTCCAAGATCCACAAAATACCAAAATTTGGAATTTAGTGATCCAATATTGCTCATGTTAGGTAGTAAGATTTGATACACCATGAGAACTTGAAAATCCAAATTAAAGTCAATTCGGTTAAAATATCGAATAATGGGAGTTACCACTATATAGGTGCTACCTGTAATAATGGGTCAATGTTAATAATTTTTGGTACGAAAATGTTCTACCCAATGAAAATTCAAAATATTAAATTTCTCCCAAATTCGTTAAGACAAGTGTTCAAGCTCCCTAAATAACGATCTAATAGGTGGACCAATATTGACAATTTTTAAAAAGAATGATTTACTATCACACTACAACAAAAGATAATAAATTACAATCAATTAGATAGAAACATGTGACCAAAAACATCAAATTGCCGAATATTGGGGTACTGTTGTATGGGCCTACAGTAAAAAAATGGACCAATATTTATCATTATCGGTAGGAAGAATTAATACACAATGAGATCCAAACGTAGCAAATTACAGTCACTTCGGTTGATAGACATAGATTTTTATTCCTATCAAGAATATTTATACCTTATGGGGTCTTCGACGAATATTTCGATGTGTTTGCAAACGGAATGACAAATTTAATACATACTCTATCTTATGGTGGAGGATATAAAAAGATATACCACGAAAAAAATTGTATATGAGTTTTATTGATGTTTACTTTTGAAATGGATCACCCTGTTTAGCGAGCAATATCATCAAATTTGTGTAAATTTCCCTTTTTAAAAATTGTAGATCCTTTTAGAATAATATATGGGTCTCATATAAAGTTTTTTCCGATTTTATATAAATGGTACACAGAAGATTCTACGTTTCTTCGACTCCCACAAAATTTTCCACAGGGTACCAAAACAGCCTAGAATGACGGGTATTGTATATTAATATTGCACGAAACACAAACTTTTGTCCAGCTTGCTGTGCTGAAGTATACCGAATAGTGTACGTTTAGTTTTAAAATTTTCTATTCTATACTAAAAGTACATGAAATACCCTAATTCTGCCCAATTGTAATGCAATTCGACATATATGTGTATGGATTAAATGGAATAAATCACATATATATTTTCGCTCGATTTCATGTCAATGGTCCACCAAACATTCTACGTCTGTTTTATAGACAAGGTATTTTACATATGGTATTGATATTCTAGTTTTGAAAGAATATAATATGATATGAAATTGGATGAAACCATATAAAGGTTACTTTCTCGAGTTTAGGTATTTGTAATGTCTAGTTTAATTTTCCAAGCGAAATGATCATAATTTCATATTTATACCCTTCACCGCACTGTTGTACAGGGTATTATGTCTTTATGCATATGTTTGTAACAGGCAAAAGGAAACGAGATAGACACATGGTTCCTTTTAATAATATGCATAGAATCACTTTTTAAGTCGATTTATGCATGCCACAGATCACTTATTCGGCCCAAGGACGAACCATATTGAAATTGGGAAAAATCGGTTCAGATTTAGATATAGCTCCCATATATATATTTAACCGATTTAAAGTAAACGGTCCCTATATATCTTTCGATTTGCACGAAATTTGGTACAGCCTAATCATTCAGGTCTAGAATGATGTCTGCTAAGTTTCGTGAAAATCGGTTCAGATTTAGATATAGCTCCCATATATAGTTTCGTCCGATTTCATGTAAATGGTGCCCCAAAGTCCCTATATATCTTTCGATTAGCACGAAATTTGGCACAACGTATTGAATTAAGCCTAGAGTGATGTCTGCCAAGTTTCGAGAAAATCGGTCCAGATTTAGATATAGCTCCCATATATAGTTTCGTCCGATATCATGTAAATGGTGCCCCAAAGTCCCTATATATCTTTCGATTAGCCCGAAATTTGGCATAACGTACTGAATTGAGCCTAGAATGATGTCTGCCAAGTTTCGTGAAAATCGGTCCAGATTTAGATATAGCTCCCATATATAGTTTCGTCCGATTTCATGTAAATGGTGCCCCAAAGTCCTAGAAGAATTGAGCCTAGAATGATGTCTGCCAAGTTTCGTGAAAATTGGTCCAGATTTAGATATAGCTCCCATATATAGTTTCGTCCGATTTTATGTAAATGGTGCACCAAAGTCCCTATGTATCTTTCGATTTGCACGAAATTTGGCATAACGTACTGAATTAAGCCTACAGTGGTGTCTGCCAAGTTTCGAGAAAATCGGTCCAGATTTAGATATAGCTCCCTTTTATTATAGATTGATTTTAAATAATTGACGCACCAGGGAACCAGGAACGTTCTGAAATTAGTATAACCTAAGCTGTGACAAGTTTGTTTGAAATCGCTTAATATTTGGATAGAGCTTCCATATATATTTTCGCCCCGATTTCAAGTAAATTGGGCATCAAAACTCCTCATGTTAGTCAGATTGACATCACATTTTGCACAACGT
>NW_026878419.1:0-23981 GCF_032173495.1 Musca vetustissima | reverse complement strand
CTATGTCCTCTACTGGTTCGGTTGGTCTTGCTATCATCAAAATACCGAATGCTTCTCGCGAGAACCTGGAATGACAAATACAACAAACTGACATAAGGACATGGTTACGTCGTCTTAGATTTTTACTCTGATCAAAAATATATCTTGCAGAAATGTGTTTGAAGTTTTCAATTTACTCGCACCTTATAAGGGACGGAGGAAGTTCTACTGAATCTCGATCAGAGAGTGTAAGGGGTATTCATCTGAATGTTTTACACAATATGAAATCTGATATAGCGAACAATTCTGCATCACTATATATGGCTGTTTTATATAGTCATTCTTGCCCTTCTTATTCAAAATCTGATTAATGTCTTATTTCGAATCCAGCGCAAAAAAAGATCATTTCAATAGCATTACTGCATATTAAAAGTGCATATGTATGTATGCGACATGTTACATACGAGTACACGTATTTCTTAATTTTTTTTTGCAGCTTAAATTGAATGAACACTACTTGTGTTGGAAGTTTGCAAGCTTAAGGCGCACTTAGATACAGCATGCGACGAGCGTAGATTCTACTTAAGCGTTTATTTGTTCAACTACAAAGAATAATAAGGAGACTGTGTGTAATCCTACAGAGCAGCGCTTTGTTTTAAACTCGTACTTGAGCATACAAAATCGCTTAAAAAGTTTCCGAGTACGCTGTTCTAAAAAATAATTCAAGATGTTAATAACATAAAGTTATTAATATTGTGGAAGTTTTTTAAAATTATATTATTTTTAATATGCAATTTTCGAAATTTTAGTTTGACGTAGCAACATAATGTTAATATTGTTGGTTGAGATGATAAATTAATTATTTGTCGTAATAAGGACAAGATATTTCACTACAACTTAACAGCTTAGGTCCCATATATCTATGTCCATATGTGTGTAATGTGTTCGGAAACTAGTTCGCAGTTTTTTTTTTTAATTTTTCATGTTTTAATATTTACAAAAATCGGATAATCTAATATACAAAATTAGAATATGTCAGGGATTTTTTTTTTCAAAAATAGACTGCATAATACTGTCCATCCATTTCGTGGTTTCAAAAGTAAATGTAAATAAAACACTTATAAAATATTTTTTTAAGATATTTGAGACACCACATCATTTAACTGAACTGTTGAAAGTATTGATTATTTTGATGTAATTTTCGACCACATTATGACACATATTGGGCGGTATCTCAGCCATAACTTGACGAAGTTGTATCTGCATAAACACGGTCTTAGCTTAGCCCCATAAAAAGTCTAACATAGCATGGCCATGGTGGTCAGTTGATATATTCACGAAGAAAAATTACGCGGTCAAGAAATTAAATTGATATTACCACTAGGATGTTTGCTATTGCAAATGAAGTATATATGTCCTCGTTTTGGTAATTTGAAGTATTAGCTGCATTTACCAACGAAAAGTTTGGCATACATCTGAAAATAAAGAAAATAAAGGCTACAACAATTCAAGGTTTATAATGGAAGCCCTTTATATTAAAACCTTTATAAACTATTTCATTATAATTTCATAGAAAATATGTTTGAAATAAATGTATATTCAGTGATATTTATATGAGATTTCATAATTATTTTTTGAGTTATCGTCCCCATCATTTGAAGACACTATTTCAATAAAAACGCTTTGATACTGACCATTACCACAACTCAAAACCAGTAAGGAAAGATCAAAAGTCGGACGGGGCCGAGTATATGATACCTTCACCATTTTAGGTACATACACGATTTGCTAAAATGTACAAAATCCTGTAGATAGAACAGACATAGCCTCTTTGGAGGAACATTTAAATGGAATGAAGCGAAATTAAATGTGTGATCTAAATATATATTTGAAACAATAAAAAACCAGAATGGAAAGTAGTAAAGTTGGACTGGACCGACTATATGATACCCTTCACCACTCTGGGTATATTCTACATATGTATCCTAAACCGACTAATATCAATCCCTACACAAGTCATTCTGCAACCTATGTTAAATTTTGTAACTCGATTTAAAGCAAACTGTAAAAAATTTAATCTCAATCAGAGACCCATTGATTATTTTATGTACAGTTAAGATGAATAAGTCGAAATTATATACGGAAGCTATGATATATCTATATCTGAACCGATTCCAATGATTTTCAGGGATTTTGGGGCACCATTTAATCTGTACCGATGTTCTCCAATTTCAATAGGGTTCGTCCTTGGACCAAATAAGTGACTTGTGCAAATTTCATCCAAATCAGATTATAAATGCGACCTGTACTTTGTTTACAATTTAACATCAACAGACGAACGGACCGACGGACAGACGTATAGACGGACGGACATGCATAAATCGACTTAGAAAGTGATTCTATACCACAGTGTGGTGAAGGGTATAAAAACCGTACATATATCTTTCTGATATCTATGGAAAATTGCATGTCAATCAGGTCGACTTGGATACTTTGGTGTACCATTTGTGATAAATCGAGCAAAATTATGTATTGGAGCTATATGTGAATCAGGACCTAATTGAACAACGAACATACTGCATGATACATACGAAACGAACTGCATGAGAATTTCGCTGGTGCCTCACTTCGAGATTAACGAGGCATTTACAAATTGGTAAAGTGGTAGTAGTTAGTTGATTGGTACACCGTTTAGATGAAATCGGATGGAATGTGGTGGAGTGTGTTATTATACCATTCACCACACTGTGGAACAGGGTATTATGCCTTTGGACAATGTTTGTAACAGGCAAAAGGAATCGATATAGAACTATGGTTCCATTTGAGAATCACTTTACATATGCATGGAATCACTTTCTGAGTTAATTTATGTATGTCTGTCTGTTCGTCCGCCCATGTATTTTTGTGAACAAAGTACTGATCACATTTATGATCCGATATGGATGAAATTTGGCACATGTCACCTATTTGACCCAAGGACGAACCCAATTGAAATTGCAGAAAATAGGTTCAGATTCAGACATAGGTCCCACATATATTTTCGTCCGATTTTATCTAAATTGAGCACCATTCTGCCAATATTGCTCCGATTGTGACAAAATTTTGCACAGAGTACTGAATTAAGTTTGGATTGATGTATGCGAAGTTTCGTTTGAATTGCTCAAGATTTAGATATAGCTCCCATATATAGTTTCCTGTCATATTTAGTCCGATTTTGTGTAAATGGAGCACCATACTGCCAGTATTTGTCCGATTAAGTCAAAATTTTGCACAGTTTACTGAATTAGGTCCAGATTGATGTATGCAGAGGTTATTTTTGCAATAGGTTCATACGCCGCGTGGGGGCCTAGGGTGTCCGGGACCGCACCGAAATTTTTCTTAAATATTTTTTGTTTTGCAATAGAAAGATTTTAATGTCACTATAATTCTCCATATTTCTACATACGCAAGAGGAATGTAAAAAAAAATTAGATGAAATCATAACAAAGTTTGTGGAAAATATGTCAAACCACATTAAAAATGTAAAGGAGAGCATAGATCCTGGGCAAAATATTAAATTATTAAAAATCGCTTAATATTTTTATTTTTTTATACATGCAAATGTGTTCGATTTAAGTTGTTTTTCATTTTAATTATACCCGACCCCCTAGTTTATTGTATCGCATATTCAGATTTAGCAAACGGTACTTTTTGTAAAAATAGGATGCCATTTTCAAAAAAAGGAGAGTTCGGAAAGAACAACCGCAAAGTTCCAAAATTACTTCTGTCGCACTCTCTTACAAATTGGAAAGAAGCTATTGAATGCTTCACCGCCCACGAAAAAAAGGAATGAAGGATGCGAATGATGAGGACACGCGTATTTGCATCAAGGGTTTCTTTGTATTTTTTGCTTTTGATTTATGCTTTATTTTTCTTCTTTTGATTTTGAAATTTGTGATTTAATTCATTTTGACCAACACCGATTTCAGGTTTCTTTGCATTTTGTAATTTTTGCTTTTGATTTCTGTTTTGACAGATGTATATTTCGACCTCTTTATAAATTTATGTCACTGACCAGGTTCAGGATATAGCTAATATTCTGCACAAAGTTCATTTAAACATTTTTTTAGGTATGTTTTTTTTACAATTATTATTTTTTTCACTTTTGCTTCTCTATGCCGTAGAATAATTGTTCTGAATACTGTAAAATATTTGATATGCGAATTGCGGAAATTTTTCTGTTTTGTTTTGATTCCGAATCGAATAGCCCAAAATTACGTACCACTCTCATCAAGTTCCAACAGAGGTGTATGTAAATATCGTTTTGGCCAGAATGTCTATTAAAAATTAGGCAATATTATAATTAAAAAAATATATAATGTTTTATTCTTTTATTGCTTATTCAAAAACTTCAAGCCGCAAACATCGGAAATACTTCTAAAAATCCTGAAAATTTTTAATCATCCAAGTGACAAAAGTTATTTTTATATCTCAACGATTACCAAAGATTGAGTAACACATTGAATATATAATATTTATTAAGGGTAAGAACAATATAATGTGTAAAAATACAATTTTTTATCAGAAAATTTCGTAGGGACTTCGGTACACCTAATCCTACGTTCACCAATCCAGGACAAAGTGATACTGATCCCTTTGTTGGGATTAAACACATCCAAAAATCAATTTATAAAAGCTTGTGTTAAAGACCATTTGTTGTATGCTCACTGGGAAAACACAAATCTACAATTTCCATACCGGAGGAATCCGAAATCCATTCTACCTAACCAATATTGTGTGTTATCTATTCGTGGTCTACCCACCGGGTAGATGCGGAACTCCAGATTTTTGAACACGTAACTCCAGATCTTTGAACGCATTGATACAGCCACAAGTTTTATGAGTCAAATACCCAACATAACCTACCACATAAACCATTACCAGGAAATCACATGCCACGTGAATACCACACAATTTGAAAATACCAACTAATCCGCTTATTGACGACTACATCACCAACTACTGGAACCCCTAAATTTTTTATCCCGTGGCTTACATACCAGTAAATTTCATTTCTTTGCTATTGATCTGTGTTCACGTGGTGGATATTTTTTTTTACTAGTACCATGATATAACTACCGTGCCACAAAAAGTGTCCCTTTAAGACCAAACCCAACCTACAATGCAGCCTTGACAACAATAGCCCAGCTATACCATAACATATCGCTTATGACATGATTTCTACATTTAAGTATACCATTTATATACAAAAATTATTTTGGTAAATTATCTATACAAATTTAATACAATATAACCTAATTGGTTATGCGATACGACCTAATGTGAAAAATGTATAGATATTTCAAAATAATTATATTAATATTCCATACTCATTATTGCATCTTATTGTATGATCGATATTAGAAATATTTCGTAGTGAGAAGCAAACAGAATCTCATAGGTCTACCTGAAAGCAACAACAACATACGCATCGACAAGCAGAGTATGTTGGTATGTTTTGATTCATTCATTTTTGTCTTACATTTCTTATATCGATCAGCCTTCTGTTAGAGAGATCATATGTTCTGAACTCCCAACATTGAATTGAATGCTTACCCCTTCAATTGGTAACAACCCCCCCTTTATAATAAACATATTATCTCTCTATGAATAGAAAAGTAATTCATATGTAAAAAAATATATATTTTTCTTTATATGTTTTTTCTTGCTTTTGTGTATGCAATGTTAAGATATTAACCCATTGAGGGCCTAATAATTTTATCTTATATCCAGTTTACTTATATATTTTTTTAAAAACGAATAGAACTAGATATATAAAATGAAGTTAGTAATTGAATTATATTTAATGTTATTATCTTGAATAAATTAATATTTATTTGAAATGAATCCTTAAAAACAAACTAAGACGTTTCTTACACTATGGTATAGGGTCTAAATATTGGTTTGAATAATTTTTTTAGGGGTCCTAATTAAAATTTGCCATTAGGACAAAGGCTGGTGAGGGTTTTGAGGCAGAGCTCTGATAACATCAAAGAGTCCCCACTTTCTTACTAGATTATAGATATTAGTCTATATTTCTGGTGACCTTATTTGGTTTTTCGAATGACAGCCCTAAAGTCCAATATTCAACATTTTAAGGGGCATTTTAATTAGAGTGTATTTGGCCCATTTTTTGTAGAGTAAATAAATAGGGAGTCTATAACATTAATTTGTAATCCTAAACAAGGCTTTTATAGAGCAGGACGCGAACCCCGCAACCGACTGCAACTAGACTTAAATGGCTCCCGTAGTCCTAACTCTATACCAGTTCAACGATGCATTCGTAATATATTTCAAATTGCATCTAAATCAATTATTAATATTGTGTACATTACATGTAATCAACAACTTAAGGATTTTTTCCCAGTAAAGTAATTGCAGTTTTTTCTATTAAAAATATTTGTTGGTTTCTTGTCAAATATATTAGGATTTTTTGTTATTTACACAATTTGCGTAACATTTTACCTCACATTTTTTATTAAATTCAATTTACCTTGGAAATTGCAAGCAACTTTTATTTTCTTTTTCTTCTTGTTATTCAAAAAGCAACAAAAATAATAACAGAAACTCGAAAATTGTGACTGAGTGAGAGAGTGTATGTACATCTTCTGACTTACTGACTGACACAAAATTCAATTAGCCATGTTGTTAAAAAGCTTTTAAGCAAACTGGTACAAATTCATAATTGGAAATTATTGCTATCTACAACAAAAACGTTGTCTTATATTGGGTAAGGAAGGAAACAGAACTTCTTCTTCTTCATCTACGAACACTCGACTCTGGCAACATTTTATAGTTCCAAGCGAAGAATATAGGTCTCTGAGCAAAATAATTGAGATTGTCCAAAAATAAGCAATTTTATGCTATTTTTTGCATAAATGCTTTGCTGAAGTTGTTGGTCTTCAGTGGCTGCCCCAAGGTATATTGCAACAAGAACAACAACAAGAGAACTATTTCAACTCAGTTTTTGTCAAATTTCCTGCACTTTGTTGCATAGACGACATTTAACCGTAAATGTAGTTACTGACAGCTACCTCAAGTTATTAAGAGCCAATTAACAAAAAACATTAATAAAATAAACTTCAGTACGTTTGTCTAAGAAATTGCGTATAATGGAGATCTTAACGAAGTGTTATGTTATCGGGTACAACAACATTTGCACTACATTCATTGAAAAGAGCAATTTAGCACAGTTGGAAAGTAATGGCAGGATCTACGCGTTTTGGAAATCTC
Organism: Musca vetustissima; assembly: GCF_032173495.1. Taxonomy (NCBI): domain Eukaryota; kingdom Metazoa; phylum Arthropoda; class Insecta; order Diptera; family Muscidae; genus Musca; species Musca vetustissima. The sequence goes on along the minus strand of NW_026878419.1, from coordinate 16,730 downwards.
GTTTTTGAATTCGACTGGCGAACATATAATTGATTATCAAACGTTTCAAACTTGGTCTTCTCTATGTCCTCGAACAGCTTAGCATGATTGGCAGTATCGATGACTTTGGATAAGTCAAGAGTCACTAAAACTGTTCTATCGCACGACCTGTTCTAGTGAAGTTCTCTTCTTATATGTGTGGTTATGGCGTCTATTGTGCCATGAATAGCGTATCGTTAAAATGTGATTAAGAGCGCCTCCATCCATATTACACCACATATGATACATTCGGGCCCGTCCAACTTTTGTCACGTTTGTTTTTAGTTTATTATCTTATATTTTATTAATAATTTAAATGCTATTTTTAGCATTAAATACTTAAAAATATTTAAAGAAAAATGAGTATATTATTACAATTGTACGTATATATGTATATATGTCTGTCTTAACAAAGTTTGGACAACATAAAATTGTAAATGTTTGTATCCTTACAAGCTATGGCGTTAAACATTTCAAATGTCCCAATGACGACGAGAAGTAAACGACTCTCATATTGCCATATATTCGACGCTGGCGAATGATTTTTATATAATTTAAGAATTTCATACATTGAAATATGTTAGGATGTGTTTACAATAAAAATATGTTTTTTTTTCTTTTAATTTTTTTAATCATTTTTCCGCGAAGTCCCTAAAAAATAAGAATGGTTAGCTTTGTTCGCTTAAACTATTGTTTGTTCACAAATAATAAACATTTCTCTATGTTGCATATTAACACAAATATATTTTGACGTTTGAAAAATCCACTGTTACGAATAATAATTAAATATTCATCAAAATAATTTTGGTCCATTTTTTTTGTGTATGTGTGTGTGTGTACCATCTCCTTTTTACATGAGTGTCATAGTGTATAGGTTTTATTGTACCACGAATTGTATTCTTATGGCTTACAAAATGATAAAATAATAACAGTATAACTTATAGGGATGTCGTTCTACAAAAAATTGTTACACCCTTCACCACACAATGGTACAAAATGTTATATCTGCGATCTGTATCTAATTCTAAACTAGTTTAAAATAAAATTGGCAATCGTAATTCTACGCTATGCAAAATTTCGTTTCAATCGGATTAATTGTGTAAGAAATTTTGCATCTAAGATGACACCAAACCCAACAAAGGAAGCGACATTTTCTAATTTGTAAGAACCAATAAAATAATCGACAGGAATGAACCGAGATCTAAATAGGCTCAATTTTTTACATTTCTTAAGATTAAGTGACATGCCGTTAATGTTGCACCAATTCTGAAGAGAGTGCAGACCATTTTGAAGATTAATTACTTGATTTTGCGAGTCTAAATTGTTAAATAGTTTCACATCATCAGCTAACATTATCACTTTAGAAAATTGTATCACTGAAGGAAGATCATTTAAGTACAAAACAAAGAGTAGTGGACCTAAATGGCTGACTTGAGGAACGCCAGAATGAACGATATATAAGACAGTTATATCTAAAACTGAACCGATCTTAAGAAAACTCGAGACACGGAAAATGTATTTTGAAATAACGAACAATGTATGGAAAAACAAATTGTCTCTATTTTTGATAGGGCAAAACAAAATCAACTCTTTTGTACAAAAAGATTAGATCTAAAATTTTAATCATTTTTATACCCTTCACCACACTGTGGTAGAGGATATTTTGTCTTTGTGCATATGTTTGTAACAGGCAAAAGGAAACGAGATAGACACATGGTTCCTTTTGAGAATATTCATAGGATCACATTCTGAGCCGATTTATGCATGTCCGTCTGTCTGTCTGTCCATGTTAAATTGTAAACAAACTACAGGTCGCATTTATGATCCGAATTGGATGAAATTTGGCACAGCACATCTATTTGCCCATGGACGAACCCTATTGAAATTCGATTAAGATTTAGATATAGCTCCCATATATTTTCGTCCGAAGTGATGTAGCAAAGTCCCTACATATCTTCAGATTTGAAAGAAATTTCGAATAGCGCACTAAATCAAGTATACAATGATGTGTGTTTAGTTTCGTACAAATCGGTTCAGAATTAGATATATCTCCCAAATATATTTTCGTCCGATTTAATTTAAATGGTGCATCAAAGCCCCTATATATCCCTTGATTTGCACGAAATTTGGCTTGGCGTACTGAATAAAGTCTAGAATTATGTCCGCTAAAATCGGTTCAGATTTAGATATAACTCCGATATATATTTTCGTCCTATTTAATGAAAATGTTGTACAGAAGCCTCTATATATCTTTCGATTTGCACGAAATTCGGCATGGCGTACTGAATTGAGTATATAATGATGTTGGTTATGTTTCGTAAAAATAGGTTCAGATTTAGATATAGCTCCAATATATATATATATATATATTTCGTCCGATTTAATTTAAATGGTGCACCAAAATCCCTATATATCCCTTGATTTGCACGAAATTTGGCATGGCTGAATTAAGTCCAGATTGATGTGGGTTACGTTTCGAGAAAATCAGTTGGGATTTAGATATAGCTCCCATATATATTTTTGACCGATTATAGTTAAATGGTGCACCAAACCCCTAATGCATTGCAAAACTTAGATCATCAAGCTCGACTCGAAAGAGTATAAATAATCAACTAAAAATTACTTTCAAATGATCACTGCCCTTACAAGGCAAAATTCAAATAACAAAAATTAATTACAGCTGAGCACGGCTAGAGCTCGTACCTAGGGTCCTCGGAGCAACACAAATGTTGCCAGACCACTTAACGTTCTGAGCCATCAACACACTTCCAAAACGGTTGCGTAAAAGCATGTGTATACCATGGAAGCAATTGTAGGTGTGTGGGTTAATTATCCATCGCTATAACAAAAATCTGCTTTGAAAAGGACTGTTCCTAGAATGAAGACAAATGTCGAACTTTGACAAATTAAAATTTAATTCGCATATGCAATTTTCGCATCAGGGCGGAATAAATACAAGTTACCAACGTGCGACCTTTGTAAAGCCACATAGCCCAATATGCCTGATGAGCCGCTTAACCAACGGCGAAACGCGTCGCATTATGGTGGGTACGTAGGTTCATCTCCTGGCTTTCCTTTTCATTGCAAAACTTAGATCATCAAGCTCGACTCGAAAGATTATAAATAATCACTTAAATAATATATTTAAAATTTCCTTGCTAATTTCTCCAACCAAATTGGCATCCCTATAAAAATGACAGATTTTTATAAGCTTCCAAATTTTGATGACCACGTTCATGATAGTGAGTGATGTTGTTGATGACATTGCTGGATATGACAACAACGTTTTATATTCCGTTTTTTGTTGTTGCTGTTTTTTTTTTTTTTGAATTCTGGTATTGACACCGCAACTGATACAAAGAGTATTGCATGCATTGATGCCATAATCCTTTTAGCCTGTGGTAAAATAAATTAAACATCAGAGCATTAATGTTGGCGTTCTTTTTTTGATCTGCTATTTGCGGTTGTGTTCGTTAAAACTGTGTACACGTTTAAATTAGTGAAAATTGCTGTTCGCGTCGCAACATTTTGCCCATCGTCACATCGCACCCATTGAAAAATGTTATATTGGGGCGGTACTTACAAAGGGGGAATATATGTTATCGTGGTTATATTGTAGCAAGTAAGAAGAAAATGTGGTATAGACCAAGATTTAATAAGGGCTTATTTTATAATTTAGACATCCATCAGGTAGGTTTAGACATCCATCAGTAGGTAGCATTATCATCCATCAGTAGGTAGCATTATCTCACAAAAAATGTATTAAAATCGAGGAAAAGAAATGTTATTATTGGTCGATTATCAATAGTACTAAGTATTCGTATTGTTGATTCTACGAAATAGTTTTTTTGCAGTCCTTGTCCCTCTTGAATCAAACCAAATCACATTTCCACAAAAATTCTCAAGGATAATGAAATTGGCATTTTAGATAGAAAAGTGTATTAAAACGATATTAAAACTAGATATAAATCTTCAATAACATCTTAATTTAAATAAATTGACACTATACGGTACTTCTGGTCCCTTGCTCTATTGCTTCTTTTGTTCTTACCCGTTGTTGCATTTTATATTACATTACCATTATTTTCTTTCAGAATTATGTTTGTGTTTCTCCTTTCGCATAAAGAGAAATAAGTGCAAAATTAACAACAGATACCATGATTAGCAGGAAGTTGCAACAACACATTTGGGGCCACTAGTCGGCAGGAAGTTTTTGGAGGATATGTAGTAATCGGCATTGTCGCTAGCATAATCATTGTTATCGTTAACTTCTATACAGAACAGAGTATATTCCTTTTTATTGTGCTTGGTTATACTCTAGAGTATCACGATATGAGAATCCATTGCATTGCACGGTAAGCAGTTTAACCCTACGGTCAATAACCGGGTACATTTGTACCTTTTTTTTTTTAATAAAAATGCTCTAAAATGTTTAATAATGGAGATATTTGGATCAAATTTTGAGGAATCATTCATGAGGTATTTTCACACATAATCCAAGAAAAAAAATTATAAATATTTTCCATATATTTAATTTTTTAAATTTTTTAAAGTTATTACCTACGTCGATCAATAACCGTGGTACATTTGTACCCATCCAAAGATAGCTCTGTAACCCATTAAAAAATTGGACTATCGTGAGGTTTTTTGTTTGAAATTAGTCTATCCGGATCTGATATAGATGTAGGAACTCAAAATTATATATACATTAAGATAATATATACTTAAATCCATGCTTAAATGATAATCTATCTAAAACAATCATAGTAAATTCGTTATAGCTTTCGAATGGGTTAAGCTTTTTTATTTATTTTTTTATTGGGATCTTATTTAGGTGTTCCTCAACCCCTCTGCAATTTTTTGTGGCCCTAGACAACATGGGGCCACCAGGGCGACTCGCGGAAGTCAGAAACTACCTTGCAAAATTTGATGTCAATCTGACAAACATGAGGAGTTTGATGTACAATTTGCTTAAAATCGGACGAAAGTATATATAGAAGCTATACCCAAATATGAAACGATTTCAACGAAACTAGGTTAAGTTATACTAATTTCGGTAAGTTTAGTTCCTATCAGCCACATATTGGTTTCTTGGTGCGTCAATTACTTTATATCAGCTATATCTGAATCCCAACCCAATTTTACGAAACTTGGCACACAAAATTCTGGACTAAATTCAGTACGCTATGCAACATAAGAACTTTGGCACATTATTTAAATTAAATCGGACAAAAAATATATATATATAGATCTGAACCGATTTTCACGAAACTTGGCAGGCATTGCTCAATTCAATACGTCATGGCATATTTCGTGCAAATGGAAAAATATATAGGGACTTTGGTGCACCATTTACATGAAATCGGACGAAACTATATATGGGAGCTATATCTAAATCTGGACCGATTTTCATGAAAATTGGCAGACATCATTCTAGTCTCAATTCAGTAAGCTGTGCCAAATTTCATGCAAATCGAAAGATATAGAGGGACTTTGGTGCCCCATTTACCTTAAATCGGACGAAACTATATATGGGAGCTATATCTAAATCTGAACCGATTTTCATGAAATTTTACACACATCATTCTAGACTCATTCCAGTACGCAATGCCTAATTTCGTGCAAATCGAAGGACATATAGGGACTTTGGTACACCATTTACATTAAATCGGGCGAAACTATATATGGGAGATATATCTAAATCTGAACCGATTTCCCCCAATTTCAATAGGGTTCGTCCTTGGGCCAAATAAGTGAACTGTGCCAAATTTCATCCAAATCGGATCATAAATGCGACCTGTACTTTGTTAACAAAAATACATGGACAGACGGACGGACAGACGGACGTGCGTAAATCGACTCAGAAAGTGATTCTACGCATATTCTCAAAAGGAACCATGGGTCCATCTCGATTCCTTTTGCCTGTACCACAGTGTGGTGAAGGGTATAAAAAGCATATCAAACATGTTATCGTTTTTATACAAATCTTGATTTTTTTAGAAAAGTTTACAAAACATATTATACATATATTATATATTCTAGCAGACCCGGCAAACGTTGTTTTGCCTTATCAGAATTTCACCAATATAGGGTTGGTAAAAATTAACCAATTCATCGAAAATATATTTCAAAAATTATTTACCAAAAAATGTACATCAAATGTCCATAATCACAAAAAAAAAAAAAAAAAAAAAAATACGCATAATATTTTTTTCATAACGGTAAAACTTCATTTACTGCTAGACCAGCATATTAAGTAATATTGTTATTGTTAAATATTAAATTATTCCAGTATGTGTGGTATTTCAGTTTATCAATTGATTGAACTTATTCTACCAAACATTTTTCAGGAAAAGGTCAAGTTTTGATCTAACTAGTCTTATCTCAAAAGATAATTACTATTCCTATTTCGATCACATACGATTCATAAGTTCTATAAAAGGTGTGTTTTGTTTAATTATTCCAATCTCCGACTTTTTATGTTTTTCTCAATATTTTCTTTGGTAAAACTCTTCCCACTGCAATTAAAAACAATCGAAGGAAAATGTGATTTGAATTTGTGCAGTCGTTCTCAATGGAAACATTTTTCACATCAAGAAAAATATATTTGAGGAACAATAAAGTCACATATGAGTTAGACACTTAGATCATCTAATGCGCAATTGTCTCTATGTAGGATTCAAATTTATATATACTTCCCGAATGCAATAAAATTGTCAATAATACCTTCCATAGCTAGCTAAATTGTAGAGGTATGTGTAATGGACATTTTGGCATATCCTATGTATATGTATTGATATTTTTCACAAATAAAGCTGGTTTTATTTCCTATTTACAGTTTGTTAAAGTTTCAGCCAATGATTCAGATATCGTGTGGGATATATGCCATGTGTTGGTTTTATAATGTAAAAAAATGGCTCATTATTATTGGCCATTTTTAAGCCTCCTTATATTTGGCCCACATTTTGGCATAGTACGATTTCATGTACTTTGAAAGTAGTAACAAATACCGTATACATTGCCTTTAATTCGGTATTTCACTTAGGATAAGGAACTTGTCTGTAAATTGTCGGTATAGTATCACTTTATGGTATATGTCCCACATAATGGTAGGCAAATCGGTCCAGCTGTTCCTTCAAAATATGTTTTGCAAGATTTTCGCGTATTTTTCTCAAAATGTTCTTTCATAAAAGCATTCGCACTTTAATTACAGACAACTGAAAGAAATTTTGAGTCAAATCGGTGCCGCCGATTTCATTTGATGAGTTACTATACATTTTTACATAATTATAATGAATAGATTTTAATTAATTTTATACCACAGGCAGACGACAGCCTTAATTTTTATTAAAAAATTCATAATTTGAATTAATTTTTACACCTGACAGACGAGAATTTCTACATTTAAAAAACAGTTTTTTGTTTCAAAACAAAAAAAATTGTTGTTGTTTTTTGTTATCAAAGAAATATCCTTTTTTGATGGCGGGCATGATAACTCCTCACTGGAACATCGGAATCCGAAAATTCCAACGGTGTTAGAAAGAGTACATGTCTGGCTCTCGTATGAACTAGGATTATTGACTTCGCACAACAATTAACAAAATGGCGGAACTTTGAAAAAATCGCCTATTTTTGACCACAAACTATATTAAAAAATAAGAAAGATCTTCACCGATTGGCTTTTTCCTAGTTCATACGAGAGCCATACACTCACAGAGAAACGTCCCAAAATTTGAAATCAATTGGGATATTAGTTTTTGAGTTATCGTGCCCGCCATTCGAAAAAACGCTGTTTGGAGAAAAACGCGTTTAAAGTTTGAGAAGCCCACTTGCTGTCACCTGATACTAACACAATCAATCGACTTTATCTTTAAAAATTTTTGAGATTTTCATTTGAAAATTTATAGGGACATTCTTGAATTAGTGTAGGTTCAAATTAAATAAAAAAAATATTTTTTTTTTTTTAAAACCGAGAATGGGTGGGGTCCCCTTAAGGCTGTTAATGCAAATTAAGGCTGTCATCTGTCTAGGCTATTACTTCAATTTGATAATTTATTCTTTTGGGTGTAGTCTTCATATAACCTCCTTTTTTGTAACCTTCAACACTCTGTGGTACAGGTTATTATGTCGTTATGCATGTCGCTCATTTGCTGCAAGACAGCCATAACTCAAAAAACTTGATTTTCGAGTTAAAGATGCACGATTGTGTTTGCTATAATAGACCTCATATTGTGTAAAAAATTCATATGAATATCACTTACACACTCTAATTGAGAAGCTGTAGAATTTCCTCTGTCCCATATAAACTGTAAGTAAATTGAAAACTTAAAACGTATTTTTCTGCAAAATCGCCTTTTTTGAGTTACGTCTTGCAGCAAATGACCGATATGTTCGTAAAAGTTATAATCCGAATTGGTTCAGATTTAGATTAGATCCCATGTATATTTTCGCCCTATTTTATGTAAATAGTCCACCAAACTCCCAAGGTCTGTCCGATTGAAACGAAAGTTTGCACAACTTACTGAATATGAACACGAGGCACCTTTGAACAGCGCTCATAAAATCTCGGTTTAAATTTTTTCTGACCCGCAACCAATTTTTATATCCTTTTACCACACTGTACATAATACATTGTTTATGTCTTTGTGCATATGTTTGTAACAGGCAGAAGTAAACGAGAATAAGCATAGACTCACTTTCTGAGCCGATTTATGCATGTTCGTCTGTTCATGTTAAATTGTAAAGAAAGTATAGGTCATATATATTTTCATCCGATTTTATCTAAATAATGCATCAAACACGCAGTTTAATGCCTCTAAAGTTTTGTTGAAATCGGTTTAGATTTAGATTAGCTCTCATGTATATTTTCGTTCGATTTAATGAAAATGGTGCACCAAAGACCCTATATATCTTTCGATTTGCACGAAATTTAGTATAGCGTACTGAATATAGTCTAAAATGAGTTATGTTTCGTGGAAATCGGTTCAGATTTAAATATAGCTCCCATAAACATTTTCTTCCGATTTTATGTAGCTTGTGCACTAGAAACATAAAGTTTGTCCGATTGGCACACAACTTTGTGTACTGATGTTAATATACATTTATCTCTGGCATGTTTTGTTGAAATCGGTTCAGATTTAGTTATAGCTACCACATATATATTTTCGTCCGCTTTTAGGTAAATGGTGTAATGTTTGTCCAATTCACACAAAATTTTGCACAACCTATCAAATAACTTTATTGCGTTTTTTATTATTGCAGATGCAGACATAGCTTGCATATATATTTTGAACGGGTGTTTGATTGAGATTAAATTTGAACAGTGCGGCATACCTAATAGCGTCTATAAAGTTTGCTATAAATCGATGTACGTACAACTATAAATCTCGAATGAAACGAAATTTCGCATAGGAAATTTTTAGGATACATACCTAATGTTGTGAATTTTTGCCGATTGAGGTAAAATTTGGCACAACATAATCTACAGAAATCGGTTCACGTTTATATAGAGCTCCCATAAATATTTCGACCCATAATGTTTCGATTTGATCCAATTGTTCACCAAATACTTAACGTTCCTGTGATTGCGATGAAATTTTGAACAATGTTCGAAATTGAGCCCAGGATGGCGTGTATTGGATTTGGTTCAAATCGGTTCACATATATATTTTCGCCCTATTGAAATTACATTTTGCACAGTATGCTGTGGTTCTGCATAACGAATAACATGTATTATGTTTGCTCTAGTAGATTAAGGTAATTTGGTCAATTATAAGAAACTTTTGAACAGATTCCAGAATGATTTTTTTTTTTTTTGGTTTATTGATATTTAATTTCGTGTTTTGGCTGTTACAGTACAAAACATCTCTTTTATATCCAATCCCATCCAACTTAACTTGCAAGTGCAGATATAGATATAGCATAGCTGCTATATATAATTTTGACTTATTCATGTTAATTGTACACCAAATAATCAATGGGTGTCTGATTGAGATTTAATTTTAAACAGTGCATAGTTTGCAGAATGACATGTGTAGGGATTGATGTTAGTCGATTTAGATATAGATAAAGATCACATATTTAACTTCGTTCAATTTTATGTCAGTGTTCCTTCGAAAAGGCGACGTCTTTTAGGATACATTTGTAGAATATACCCAAAGTAGTGAAGGGTATCATATAGTCTGTCCAGTCCGACTTTACTACTTTCCTTACTGGTTTTTGTTGATTTATGCCAATTTTCGGTATTTCATACCAGAAGTAGTCAATATTGGTATTGTCTCATATACTTTGCCCTATATATAACAGTATTTTGGGGATACCCTACAAAGCATTATCAATATCGGTCCACGTGTTGAGGTTTTTAAAATTCCCATTAAAATATTCTGAAATTTGTATTTTTTGTGTGTTGAGATTTACAATTATCGCTTGAAATATTGTCTGTATATCCGCTATATGATAATCCCGCCCATTCCACGCCACAACGAGAAATTACTTGTACGGGAAATGTCTCTTGCAATAAAACCCTCGCTCAGTTGTGTGGCATGTGATACCGTCTTGTTGAAATCACATATTTTCTCTGTTGTATTCTTCAATTGTAGATACAACGGAAAAATTTCATATGACTATACCGAATTGACTGTGACAAGGCCAATCACACCTTCGGTGACTTTTTCTGGATGTGATGGCCTCATTTCAATTACTTAGGAACTCTCAGAACCCCAAATACGACAATTTTGTTTATTAACATACCCACGGGCTGAGAAATATTCTTCATGCCTGAATAGTTGTTTTGTCACGCATCTACGACATTCAAAATACGTCATAATCTGCCGTAAGACAAATTCCTGTGAACGGCGAGGAATTCGCGACTTCGGCAAACATTCACTTACAGCTGCGATATTTTCAGAGGAACATGTCTTATAATATTTGTAACCGCTCCAATAGAAAATTGGTTAAAATTTGGTATTTTGGGGTCTCCCTTCCCCACATTAATTAATAACACTATGATACAAATCGACAAAAATTGTAGCAACTTTTATGGAGATCTAGTACATCTTGTGCGCCTTTAAAAGCTGCGTAAAACTGCAGTTTTAGAATTTTCAATACATCCTCTCTATCATAGTTGTTTTTTTGTACCATAGTGTAATCTTAGTCCAATGTTTAGTCTGTTCCCGATATTTCGATAATTTGGAACATTTCCCTTTTGCCTACAGGTCGTGGACAAATCGCATTAGCCTCAAACATCTGAAAAATATTCTTGTATATGATCGCTATGTTCAGTCCCTTTCCCATTTGTTTCCTGTTAAAGAAGTGTATCACTTAAAATTGTCTTAGTTTCTTGAATTAAGAATCAATTTTCGATGTTTGTTGGTATATTTGTCCTCCTTGGACTTATTCGTTTTTAAATTTTATGAATTTCCAAATGCATGTTTATTTCCTAACATTTCCATAAACATGAAACCGAATGGAACTGCTATTGCTGCTGCTGTTCATATTCATATTTTTAATTGCATCCAAACAAAGTGCTTCAACTGAACTAAAACTCGTACATACATCAATGATTATTTTAATTGGAATTCGATAAAAATTTCACAAACCTTTCAAAATGTTATCTAACGAATCATTCTTCATATTCCATCTGTTTGTAATTAAATTCTTGAATTTCCACGAATGTGTTTATCACGCTGATGCACATGGTGTAAATGGGGGGAGGGGGGGGAAGAGTCGTTTTAAATTTAAAACGATAAACGAGCGAACAAAAGACCATTGATGATGTATTCAACGGCCACCATTACCATGACAAACTTTTGGCTTGATTCTCGTTGAAAGACTCAAAATAAAAGGAAGATTGACGCTTTCGCAATATGTGAATGCCTAAGTTCATTTACAAGTTAGTTAGTTAGTTATCCAAGAGTTAAGACTCTGTCTGTAATTAAATAACTTCCAAAAACTAAAACTTCAAATGGCAATCGTCTATTGTGCGGACAAAATGACAGGGGAAATGAAAAGAGTTGACAAAATGACAGGGGAAATGAAAAGAGTTGACAATATCTGTAAATAGAAGTGAATAGTCGAAAACAATTAAAAAACAAATGAAAAGACATGTTGACAATTTTTATTTTTGATTTTTACTTTCGGTTGTGTTGTATTTGCATAGAGGGATGCAAGTAGAATCTTAAATCTTGTTAAATTCATGCATTTGTGAAAATCTAGCTATTGTTTGGAGGTGTATATTAAAAAGAAAGTAAGATTAAAAGGACGCACCTCGCACAGATAGGCAGGTCGTCGGACAAATGATCAAAGTTGACCGGCATGTTAGCAGTCATACCATCGCCAAGGAGCTAAAAATCGACCATAAAACTTTTATAAATTATTTATACAAAGCAGGATTAAAAACGAAGCTCGATTTTCCGGTGCCATAACAATTGACAGAAAACTAGTAAGGAAAGTTAAAAAGTCGGACCACATTATGTACATATAAGAGATGGTAATATATACAATATCCTATAGATGGAACAGACATAGCATTTTTGGAAAACCATTGAAATGGAATCGGGCAAAATCAAATATGTGATCTACATAGATATTTGAACCAATTAAAAAAACCCCATACACATACCATTCTGAAATCAATGAAAAATTTAATGTCAAACGGCAGACTTGGATTCGTTGGTTTTGGCTTGAATTCGTCTCTTTTTACGAAATCGAGCAAAATTATGTATGGGAGCTATAAGTAAATATGAGCAACCGTTGCATACACAATTTGGTTTTGCAGTTTTCATACACATCACTCAAAACTCAATTTAATACAATCTGAAAAATTATGTGTAAATTGAACAAACATAGGCTCTTTGGTGCACAATTTACATAAAATCTTACGAAATTTAAAACACGAACCTTAACATACATCATTCTTGATACACTATAAACATTTTTATTTCAATCGGACAAATATTAGGAGTTTGGAGCACCATTCAATTTCAACGAACCTTCACATACATAAGTCTGAACCTATAGCAGTACTCTGTGCAAAATGTTGTCTCAATCATAATTTTACATTACCAGTTTGTTAAAATATGTATAATATCACTTTTGTAAATGCAGTATGTCATATTCGGTCTGAAAACTAACTATTAGGTCGTTTTTGGTATCTTCGTGATGGGACGACGTAATTGAGGCCAATGTTTTATTTCCAATAATAAGCGATTTTATTATAAAATCCAGTAAGGAAAGTAGTAAAGATGGAATGGGCCGACTATATGATAACCTCATTACTGTGGGGTTTATATATATATGTATCCTTACAATTGCATGCCAATGTTCCCTCGAAGGAACATACTCATGTCTTTTAGTAACCTATGATAAATTTAATTTCATTCGGGCAGAGTTAGTTTCGTCTTCATACCATGGGACAAATTTGTAGACAATAATTAAAAGCAGTTTGAAATACATATGGAAGCTATGGCTACGTCTGCACCAATTTAAACAAAACGCAAAATGTTGTGTTAATCGAAAACCACTATGATTTTAGTGCACCTTTTTTGTAAAATCGGACGAATACATATGTATATGTGAGAGCTATATCTAAATCTGAACCGATTTTCACGAATCTTAAAACTCATCGTTCTAGACTCAATTCAATACGCTATGCCAAATTTCGTGCAAATCGAAAGTTATATAGGGACTTTGGTGAACGATTTACATAAAATCGGACGAAAATATATATGAGAGCTGTATCTAAATCTGAACCGATTTTCCTGATTCAATTCATTACGCTAAGCCAAATATCGTGCAAATCGAAGGATATATAGGGACTTTAGTGCACTATTTACCTAAAATCGGACGAAAATATATATAGGAGCTATATTTAAATCTGAACCGATTTTCACGAAATTTAACATATATCGTTATAGGCTTAATTCAGTACCATATGCCAAATTTCGTGCAAATCGAAAGATATATAGGTATTTTGGTGAACCATTTACCTTAAATCGGACAAAAATATACATGGGAGCTATATCTAAATCTGAACCGATATTCTCCAATTTCAATAGGGTTCGTCCTTGAGCCAAATAAGTGAACAGTGCCAAATTTCATTCAAATCGGATCATAAATGCGACCTGTACTTTGTTCACAAAAATTAATGGACGGACAGGCTGACATTCCAAAATCGAAATTCTCAAAAGGAACCATGGGTCTATCTCGATTCCTTTTGCCTGTTACAAACATATGCATAAAGACATAATACCCTGTACCACAGTGTGGTGACGTGTATAAACATCATAACTTCATAACTTACTCTCTTTCATGACATACAATCAATAAGCTATAAAGTCATTGTCATATCGTATAGTGTAACTTATTACCTACCAATAATTCTTAGCAAACAAGACATGCGAAATATCAGTGAATTGTATGACTTGAAGATGTTGCCTTTAATCCGGGTGCTTATGGTGATTGGAAAACCATTTAACACATATCGCCCCCATATTTAGGTCTGACGTTGTCATGTAAACCAAAGCTAAGACAGCGACACACACTCTTGTCGGGTGTAATGACATTCGGTTGCTACAATCCACAGCTATTAACATAAGTATGGCTTTGTTTTTTGGTTATGTTGTTGTTATTTGTCATAGCAAAAAAAAAAAAAAATAATTTCTCAATTTCATTTTAATATTGGTAACAATTGTCACAAGTGTCAGTGACAACGACATATACATAGAAATTATGTTATTACACGATTGTATGTAATGGAACCTTTATCTGATAAACGTTACCAGGCGTGAAACGTAGGTGGATATTGTAACATCGTCAGTAAATTTAAATTTACTTAAATTTAAATTTCCTTGGAGGAAATCAAGAATGTCTGATGAAGCTCACAATATGGTACCCTACACCACAATATTTCGTGTAAGTCGGGCAAACTTAGGGGTTTCGATATACCTTTTACATGAATTTGGAGCTACATTTAAATCCAACCAAATTGAACAAAACTCATCGCACTTCATTCTAGTCTCAGTATATAATATATAATTCTGAACCAATTACATACGTTAATGAAGACTCAATTCTGAACGCTGTGCAACATTACTAGTCATTTCAGGTCCATAAGGGGGAAAACACCATTTTGTATCAGATATAATTGTCCCTCAAGTTCAATGAAATTGCTCCCTATTTTCTTCGACTGCAATAGCATGGTTCATGATGAATTCTTGCAGCAAAGTCGTACGGTCAATAGTTTCTTCTGAGACTATGTATAGAATCACTTTCTGAATCGATTTATGTATGTCCGTCCGAATGTATGTCTATGTATTATTGTAAACAAAGTATAGGTCGCATTTATGAACAGAATTGGATGAAATTTGCTATAGCTCATTTCATTGAAATTCATGGAAATCGGTTCAAATTAAGATATAGTTCCCATATTTACTTTCGTTAGAATACCTTTGAAAATGCCGTGGGTTAAAATCGGCTCAGAATTAGTTATACCTGCCATCGTCCGTTTTTATGTGAATTAGATACCATAATCCTTATATGATTTTTTAAGTCGACCTGGATTTTATATGATGACTGGATTAGTAGGTTGTAAGTGCTACGAATAAAATAGTGTATTAAATTACACTCTAATTGGAGTGTACCACACCGTGGTACAGGCTATTATGTCCTTGTGAATATGTTTGTAACAGGTAGAAGGAAACCTTTATTCCTTTTGAGAATAATCATAGAAACAATTTTTGAGTCGATTATGGTGCACCAACTCCTCATGTTTGTCCGATTGCCACGAAATTTTGCACAACGTATCAAATTGAAACTAGAATGGGAGCTATACTAATCCGTAAACTGACATAAATAATTTTAAGTAGGAAGACTTTAAAAACATGTCCACCCCCAATATATCGAATAATGGTGGTTCCGTAACACGGGGCTACACGGAAACTTAGACAAAATTTGAGTCTTTTGGTAGGGAAATAATCCAAAACATAAAATTACAGCTAATTTGGTTGTAGCAAATTTGGGGGATTCTTTAATAGTGTTTAGTAGGAAGATTTGACAGCCGTCAGAACCTGAAAATCAAATTAGAGCCAATTCGATTAAAAACGTGTCCCAAACCCTCAAAATACCGAATAATAGGTGTCACTATTATATGGGGGCTAGCCTTAAACGTGGGTCAATATTAAACATTTTTAGTACAGAAATGTGCTATATAATGATAACCCAAAATACAAAATTAAAGCCAAGTTGGTTGGAATATGTGTCCAAAGTCCAAAATACTGTGAGGTACCGTTATATGGGGGCTACCCTGAAACTTGGTTCAATATTAATATTTAATGAGAACCCAAAATATCAAATTACAGCAAATTCGGTTTGAAGACGTGTCCAATATACCGAATATTTGAGGGTAACATTATATGAAGGATATAGCAAAACGTGAACCTATATACTCCATTTACAATACCAACTAGGAGAACAATGCCAGTTAAAAATTCCAAAGATCTAACTCAAATATTGCGATCTCTATCGTAATTACAACAGACAAACCCGCATAAATCAACATATAATTTTATTCTGATCAAGAATAGATATATATATATGGGGTCGCCGATTTCGGAATAATAAATTTTCAATTTCGGAATGATAAATGATGTATGTTTGGGTGGCTTAGTGAGTCTACAATACAATGCATTAAATTTCGATTCATCCGGGTCATATTT
>NW_026878418.1:0-24127 GCF_032173495.1 Musca vetustissima | reverse complement strand
ATTAAACTCGAGTAAAAAAAAGGAGTTTTTAACTTTTGGCTTCGATTTCTCAAAATTTGAAATGGGCTAATAAGATTACGAAATTATCTGTATTTTTCACCATATTAATTTTTGTTTTTAAGTCATTTTATGTTTTAATAACTTTTGATCTAATTTTTTTAAATTTCGAACATTTTTTATATATTTTTTAATTAATGAATGCATTTCTGATATGTATGAATAAAATACATACATATTTGAACATAAACACTGTAAAAAACCATGTCGTTCAAAAATGCCAATCCCTGTTCAAAGCTGCCCCCTGGGGGCATTTTAAATCATGAATAGGAAGTTCCCTTAACCATTTACCTAAATTGGAAATTATATAGGGATCGTCCTTTTGCCATATAAATGGGACGTGCGAAATTCCATTACATTTGAATATAAGATACGCTATTCGTTTTGTTTTTACGGACGTAAAAGCTCACATCGGCTCAGAAACTGATTCTAAGTATATCCCGGTCCAAAATTATGAGTTATGCCAAGTTCCATTGCATTTGGATAAAGGCCACCCTTTTGTTGGATTTTAGAGGAAAATATTATTCAAGACAGTTTAGCGTGTATTTTTTAAAGGATAATTAATATTTTTCACGAAGTGAAGACCAAAACTTGCGTGGATTTACCCATAAGGAGCGTAGATTTTTTGAAGATAGAGCATAGATTTTTCAAAAAATATTAGGGCTATATGAAGCTCTGTTTTGTAAACAATATTTTCTTAACGTCCTTGAGAAGAGCGGATTTTTAGACTACTTTTCCACGGACCAACAGAGGCATAGATTTTTGAAATAATATTTTTCATGGACCAGCACTGGAATAGTTTTTTTTTATAGAATATATTTTTAAAGACTGTAAGAAGCGTAGATTATAATATAATCTTAAAAAAATATATTTAAAGTGTCTTCTTCAGAAGCGTAGATATTTTAAAGATTATTTTCGGAATATTTCCATTCATACATGGGCTATTGTCGATAATTTTCTTATGTTTAAAGAATTTAAAGAATGGTTTTTAACTACAATAAAAAGTGTGTATATTTTAAAGTATATTTTTTCAAGCACCATCAGAAGAATTTTTTAGCCTCCATCATGGCATAATTATACAAGGTAGTCTTATACAGACATGTGATTCCAATTTTTTCATAATACTGGGTTTATGGAACTTATTTCCGGATTAACCTACTTTATGAGGATTTATTTGACATATATTCAATAGAAATGTCATTTGAAACCGAGTGGGTTAACGAAATCCGGTACAATGTAGACGTACTATACGTTTACTTTTGACAACATTCAACTTTCAAAATTTATATGAAAATACCTTCCTTCCAGATGTACGCACAGGATGTGAAACCTTTATATATTTGTTGTAAAACTTAATAAAATAAAAATTTTTAATTTTCTGAAAATATGCCAATCGAGATACATATGTATGTACATAAAAATTTAAGGAATTTATTTTTCATTTTATTTGAAATTGATGCATGAGTTTCAAATTAGAAAGGGTTGCCATTATCCATTTCTCAAATGAGACTACCTTGAATAATTATGCCATGCTTCCATATATATTCTTGATCAGTAAACGTGATATTCGGCAATTTGGATATTATTTGCACGTTTATCAACCGAATTGGATACAAATTTTAATTATACCCTTCACCACACTGTGGTACAGGGTATTATGTCTTTGTGCATATGTTTGTAATAGGCAAAAGGAAACGAGATAGACATACGGTTCCTTTTGAGAATATTCATAGAATCACTTTTTAAGTCGATTTGTTGGTTAACAAACTATAGGTCGCATTTGTGATCCGATTTGGATGAAATTTGGCATATGTCACTTATTTGGCCCAAGGACGAACCCTATTGAAATTGGGAAAAATCGGTTCAGATTTATATATAGCTCCCATCAGCAACTTACACAGGATTTCATTTTGGGGGGGGGGGGGGGGGGGTTCCGGTAGTACAAAATGAAAAAATTCGCTGTTGCAAACATAAATTTACTGTGAAAAAAAAGCCCGGGCCCCCAGGGCTCCCCACCCCTGCGTACGTCCCTGGCTCCCATATATATTTTCGTCCGATTTTAGGTAAATAGTACACCGAAGTCCATATATATCCTTCGATTTGCACGAAATTTGGCACAGCGTACTGTATTAAGCCTAGAACAACGTGTGTTAAATTTCCTGAAAATCGGTTCAGATTTAGATATAGCTCCCATATATATATATATATATATATATACACTGCGTATCATAACTATAGACGCACCCTTAATTCAATTGGTATGTTAGTTGACAAATAAAATGGACCCATTAAGTTATTGTTCACAATAAAACGATCAAAAACACATATTATTCAACAAAAATAATTAATTTATTCTTTATGGTTTCGCCGAATTCTGCACTGTCAAAATTACTGGTTTTGCATAACTATAGACGCACCTATACAAAATTAGAAAAATTTGTTTTTTAAAAATTTAAATAAAATAAAATAACTTTTATAAATAATGGGTAGGGCCTCCCTTATTTTTAATAAGTTCAAAAATTTTATCTATCACACTGTTGATCAAAATTATTCGCAAGTCTTCATCGATTGACCGCCATTCATCGAAAATCACTTCTTGGGGGTAAAATACAGTTTGGTATTGGAGGTTTTCTGCATAGACACGATGAGTCAGGATTCCACACACGTTCTCGATCGGATTCTGGTCGGAAATTTTAATATTTTTCGATTTTAACCATACTTGAGTATGGCGACTTTTATGAACTGGTGCGTTGTCCTGCTAAAAAACGAGTCCTTGATTGTTGCTGCTTTCCCAAAATGGCAATAATTTGTCTTCCAAGACTTGAACGTACTCCATTGAATTCATCCGACAACATGGAAATGTCAAATAAAGCATTCCGTGGGTATAAAAAAGGCATAGCGTACTGAATTGAGTCTAGAAAGATGTGTGTTATTTTTCGGTTCAGATTTAGATAGATTAGATATATCTCCCACATATAGATTATATTTTTAACAACGAGGCGTACCAAATAGCGTGTATCAATTTTGCTATAAATCGTTTTCCATAAATTTTCCCCATGTTACAAAGACGGCTCTAAATCTGCTCGAATGAAATTAAAGTTAGGATAGGTTGGAGAAAGAGGGAACATGGACATGCAATTGTTAGGATACATATGTACAATATACCCAAAGTGGTGAAGGGTATCATATAGTCGGCCCAGTCTGACTTTACTACTTTCCTTACTGTTTTTTTAGGATAGACTCCATATAACAATATTACCAATTATTCGGTATTTTGGGGAATTTGAGCACGTTTTTACCCGAATTTGGTAATTTGGTATCTACCTACCAAAAGTTACGGTTAAGGTGTTCTTGTAGCGTAAAAAAACATTTATGTTCAACATTTTTTTACATAAGTTCCCTAAACTAAGTCTCTGTAATTTATTTTTTATTTCTATGATTTAAATATAAACGAATGTTATATCCCTCTGAAACTTAGATCTTTTCTGTAAATTTTCAGCAAATTTTATACAAACTCCATGCTAAGAAGTTGGCCATGGCCACTCCGAAATAAGTTGTTTCCTGTAATATGTATATTTTTGAAAAAATTATGTTCATATAATATTCATATCGCTCTAGCAGTTTTAATTATTTTCTAGATTTTGTGTTAATTTAAATTTCTATAAACTAAATACCCTGAATATTAATGTTTTCTCTATCAATCTATATTCTCGTGATACACTTTTACCTATGAACTAATCGATAATGATCTTGTAAATATTCATGAGACTCGATTCTACGTCAAACTACAATTTATGCCAATCAAATGACCTACATCTATGACATAAAAACTTACTTTCATTTTTCATTAGAGAATAGCAAAAAAAAAAAAATAACAGGTTTACATTTCTATTAGCACTGCGATTCAAATTTTTGGTTATCACGTATTCAGTTATCAGATTTTTTTCTCGCTTGAGAATTTTAACAATAGCAGCACCCACCAATCTTTAACTCGGTCATTAGTTAGTGACAATGTTGAGAAATCATCATATTTCTCACCGTTTTTTATGAACCGAATTGCTGATGCTTTGCTTTGTTTGTAGAAAATGTAATGGAATTGAATTTTAGAATTTTTCTTTCAATTAAAATGGAGAGGAATTATAAATAACGGTAATTTTGTAATTGGAACATGTCAATCAATCATTCAATTAATCCGTTAAATAAACGAAAAATAAAAAAAAATAAAAACAATAGAATGCAAGGAAAATGAAATTCTTTGAAAATAGTGTCATCGAGGGAGTGGTATTGTTTCTACTTCTCTAAGACCAGAATTGTTCTATTCAAATTGAAATACCCAAAACATAGATATTCTCTGTGTTTCAAGATATGGAAATAAAAGATATGACATTTCTATGTTACACACACACACACACAAATTTCATCCCAACAAACAAAATTTACATCACTAAGTTATGCCAAACGATTGCTTCATCAATAAAAAATGCTGTTGAGATTATCTGTCTATCAAATCTGTGAAAGAAAAGAACGAAGGGAAGGGAAAGGTTGCAAGTTTGGAAATGAATAGTAACGTAAAAGAAATGTTATAATGTTCATTTATTTGTTTTAAGAAAGTTTATAACAAGAACTGATAACTCTGCTCCAAACACACACACACACAATCACCGCTACACCATCATCACCAAAACAAAAGACTTAAGGCACAAACTTGAAATGTTTCATTTCAAGAAAGGAACAACACCAACGACAACAGCGCCTTACCATAAACCAGCTAAACAAAAACGACAACAACAACAACAAAAATAAAACAAAACAAAAAACGACGCAATGAAAAGAAACAAACTTTACCTTTTATTTTGCTTCACACACACACACACAAACGCACACAGTATTGTAGCAAGTCATGCCAAGAGATCGAGTTCGAGATGGTAACGGTGATGGTGATGGCAATGATGACGATGGAGCTCCAGATGAAGATGGCCATGGTTGCAGACAACTCACGTCGTTGTTGTTGTTGTTATTGCCTGCCTGCCAATGCTCAATATGCCTGATGATGATTAATATAACTGCTATAAAGCGAAATTAAAGATCAGAAGAAATGTAAGAAACAACAACTAAAACATTTTCACTTTTTAACAGCAGCAACAACAACAACACTAACAATCCGACTAGCTGATAAACAAAATAAAAGCAAAAAAAAATGGGAGAAAAGGCCAGACCAGAATCTGAAATAAAAGAAATACTTTATAACATTGAATGACAACAACAAAAATCTTAAATTTAACAATCCATAAAACAGAACACCGAAGAGGAAACAGAAAAAGAAAGAATTTCTTATTAGTCGTAAAGCAACGAATTACACAAATTTATGAAATATAACACAACATCTTGAATTGGGGGGAAATTAAAAAAAAAAACAACAACAAGGTGGTGTCATGAAATACACCTGTAATTTATATGTAATTTTGTAAGGAAATGGAAATTGATTTTTTCTGTGTGATAAACAACAAAAGTATGTCATACATATGGAAATGAATTTAAAGTCAAATAAAATTCAGTCGAAGAAATATATATCCCGATTTCGTTTGAATAACTTGACTATTTGACATTTAATATAAGTCCGAATTGCCAATTTCGCATGGACACTGTACCTACATTGGTATACCACATTAAAACATTTCGCATTCACTTCAACGGTAGAAGTGTATCGAATACACGTCGAGCTGTTCTGCAACACACTTTACACCCGTTTGAAGTGAATTCTTTACACTTACATTTTCAAAGTGAGAGTCGGGTGTATTCATGTTTTCTATATATATATATATATATATATATATATGGAATTTAGTACCAAGAGGTACTAAAAAGTACTAAATATTATATTTGAATGAAGCCAGTAGAGATACCAATCTGAAAAATTATGTGTAGCTTAAAATATTACATGTAGAATGTTGTGCAAAAATATCTTTTGGAAGTTAGTACTAAAAAGTAATAAAACTATATTACACCGGAACGTTTGGAAGTAGAACTCTAAAATTTGGTATGCAGCTTTGTCAATGATAGACGAAGGGGAATGTGCGAATAAATTTAGGAAATTAGTACTTAAGGTACTAAAAAGTAATAAATATTATATTTCACTGGAACTTAAGCTATTACAAATAGAATGATGGGCAAAAATATTTCTAGGAAATTAGTACTAAAAAGCTATAAATATTATATTACAATAGAACGGATAGAGATCAAAATCGGGAACTTCGTATATAGCTTTTACTATTACAAATATATCATTCTATATGCACAAATATCATTTTTGAAAATTAGTACTTAACTGGTGATAAAAAGTACTAAATAAAAATTACAATGGAACCGTTAGAAATAGAAATCTGAAACGTGGTACGTAGATTTAACTACTACAAATACTTTGCTAAGCATTAATATATTTTTGAAATTAGTACTAAATATTAAATGACGACTGTTGTTGCTTACTTATTTTACGTAGAACAATATTTTTTTGGGAAATAAGTAGTGAATTCTGTTCCATAGTGAATGGTAAGAAAGAGAAATATACTAAATATTTGTACTAAGAGTAGGAGAATTTTGAACGTAAACAAAATAGTATAGTGATGAAGCTTTTTATTAAATGGATTTTAAAGGCATGGAAACTACTAAATATTGTGCATGGGAACTGAGCGATTAGAAATGGTAGAGTTATCACAACCCTACACCCCGACAGTGACCCTAATTCGAAATTTCAGGATACCAGCTGTATTGGTTCACTTAAAATTTAAATTGTACCAAATTTGGTATATAGTAGTACGAATTTCCAAAACTTTTACAAACCCAATTCTTACACAAATTACAGCTCTATCACCCAAATTTGGTACCATTTAGTACACAAAACTTTCTACATAGCCCAACAATGACCTCAAACTCCTACAAATTTCACGATTACAGCTCTATCAGTATATCCATATATTTAAATTGTACCAAATTTTATAAATCCATACCCAATTATACACTCCAAAAGAAATCTTATTTCCAAATTTCAAGGTATTCAGCTTTATGGGTTACCTAAATTTTAAATTGTTCCAAATTTAGTACACATTAGTTCGAATATCCAAAACTTTTTACAAAGCCCAATCTTACACCCCAACTGTGATCCTAATGTCAAAATTCAAGCTCAACCGGTTCACCTAAGCCCACATTTGGTACTCTTTAGTACAAATTTTACCAAATTTAGTTCACCTTAGTAGAAATATCCAATTATTCCTAAATAGCACAATTCTACCCCCAACAGTGATCCTAACTGCAAATGTCAAGATTCCAGCTTCATCGGTTCACCTAAATTCAAATTTGGTACCATATAGTACACATTAGTACGAATTTTCAAATTGTTCTTCATACCCCTATACGATTTTGCACTTTTCATACATATAAGTAAAAAATTTCCAAAACTACGTACAAATTCCAATCCTACACTCCGGCGGTAATGGCAGAACTCGTTAATGGGGGAACTCGGTAATGGCAGAACTCTTTAAAGGCAGAACTCTGTATCAGGGATGGAAAATTCAGTACAATAGTACTTTTTTCAGTACTTTTTTATCCAAAAAAGTACCGTAGTACTCCCGTGGCCATTTCAGTACTATTCCAATCCTTCATTACACCATGATATATATATTTTTGGATTATTATTTTTTATGGATTTGGCCGGCAAATGTATTGCAGATAAAGATATTGATGTGATTGCAATATTCCTCTTGAAAAAATGAATAGGTTTACGACAGTTCAGTTATGATTGAAATTACAAACATTAATTAATTTATCAGTTCCAATTTTTTTTAACCGGATATGTTTGTCAAATACTCAATTTGGCATACTCTGTGCTATCTCCTGATTGCATTCATAGTCGTCGCGATTACTTCAATAATTTCAAGAGCAGTTTGGTACTGAAATTCATGTTAGTTTGGGGTATATTGGCTTTCGAGAAAGAGGTAGTGAAATTAAAATTAGTCAATAGAATACATATTCAAATGCAATCGAAAGAAGCAAGAATTCTCATATTATTACCATCAGAAATATAGACTAAGTGATGATATCCTGAAAATCGATCTTTATGGAACTGAATAAAATGTTTGTTTTTTATTCTCTTGAAAAAAGTACTCTTTTCTGTTTAAAACACACAAAATTAACATGAAACGCCTTTAAAAACTAATTTTAAATAGATACTAAGGTTTGTGTTGCATTTTCTTCAACTAAATTTCTGGTTAATAGGGGAGACTGGGGCACCTTTGGCATCGGGGCACCTTCGGCAATCGCGTTTTCGATATGAAGCTCTCACCGTACATCACTAGTTTCGATACATAGGTATCGAATATCGAAATAAATAACTTACACAAAGTTTGAAATTTCTAGCTTATAAGCTTATTTAGATACGTGGGTTTTTGTATTTTTATAGGTGTTTCTGTAATATTTCAATTCCATTTCGTAAGTACTTCGTGTATAAAACTTTTTAAATTTTTAAGACAATATTATTAAAATGTGGTTAACTACGATGTGTATTATTATACAAATATTTAAAAATATAATGTTTTTATAAAACTGATCGAAAAAAATGAAAAAACTCTAAAAAGTCCATTCGGGGTACATTCGGCATTTTAAAGTGGGCACATTCGGCCATATACAGATTGTGCAATATTATTTCCTTAAAATGTTTTTGAGTTTGTCTTTAAAACTAATCCTTAAATATAGTTCGAAATTGCATATATAAGATCAAACGTGCTTGTATTGACCAAAATGCGATAGAAAACCCATATTTCTGATGGTGTGTGCGACCTTGAGAAGTAAACGTCCGCCGCTAGAAAATAAAGCCCTATAATTCAAACATTGTGTGGCGTATTAAAACCAAATAGAGTCTTTAGAGGATCAGAATGTCAACCAGACTGATAGCGATTGCAATTACCCGGCTATGACTATGGTGCCGAATGTGCCCCATCAAATGCCGAAGCTACCCCGGGTTGGGGCACATTCGGCGAATTTGACTTTTTTTACAAAACTGTAAAATTTTTTAACTAATATTATTTTTTTATATCTTTTTGGTACTATTTTTTATAATTAAGTGTCAGAGGACAATAATCAGCCATAAAGTTGTTATATATGTTGAATAAGTACTGAGATATAGAGCTCTAAAAAAAAGTGCCGAAGGTGCCCCAGTCTCCCCTACTTCCGATGTAATCAAAAATGGGTGGGTTATTTATATATGGGATATTAAACATAAGTGAACCTATTCAAACAATGTTTTCACCTGATATCTTGCAAACTACTGGAGACTAAAATTCTAAATTGTAGCCCCTTTTGATGACAACTTTTTCAAAAAGGTCCACCATTGTGTATTGACATTTATGTTAAATGAAGTTCCCTACCCGATGAGGAGCCTTATATATTACATTCGCGGTATATGATGGAATACGCGAAACAGACAAGTTAACTATATTAATATAAAACCCAGTAAGAAAAGTAGTAAAGTCGGACGGGGCCGACTATAAGATACCCTTCACCACTTTGGATATATTCAACAGATTAACATGAAATTGGATGAATTAAAATATGTCATCTGTATATAAAGGTGAACCGACTTAGACCAATCCATAAACATGTCATTCTGCAACCTAACCAAATTTTTCATAGCGTCGTTTGTTTCGAATGGGACCAAATAATAAAGCTAATCTCAATCGGACACCCATTGATTATTTGAATCCCTATTCACATGAAGTCGGTTGAAACCATATATATGCTCTATGCCTGCATTTATAAAAAACGCAATTACGTCATTCTATGCTAAATTTTGTACGCTCAGCAAAATTTCGTGTCAATTTTAAAAACATAAGGGGTTTAGTGCACCATTTACTTAAAATCGGACGAAAATATACTTGAAAGCTATATCCAAATCTGAACCGATTTCAACGAAACTTGCCACAGATTAGGTTATACAAACATCAGTATGTTTTGTGGCTATGGCCATATTTTGGGTCTTGGTGCACCGTTTACTTACAATCGGACAAAATTATATGTGTGAACTATCTCTAAATTTGAACCTATTCCAACAAAACTTGACACACCTTATTTTATAGTAACTTCAGTACATCGTACAAAATTGTGTGCCAATCGCCCAAACTTTGTGTTTTAAGGGCATAATTTACCGATTTTACATTAAATATATATATATATATATATATATGGGAGCTATATGTAAATCTGAACCGATTTTTACGAAACTTTATATACATCATTCTAGACACAGCTCAGTGCGCTATGCCAAATTTCGTGCAAATCGATATATATATATATATATATATATAGGGACTTTGGTACACCATTTACATTAAATCAGGCGAAAATATATATTGGAGCTATATCTAAATCTGAACCGATTTTCACGAAACTTTACACATCATTCTAAACTCAATTCAGTACGCTATGTCAAATTTCGTTTAAATTTAAGGATATATAGGGGGCTTTGGGGCTCCATTAAGATTAAATCGGACGAAAATATATATGGAAGCTATATCGAAATCTGAACCGTTTTCCATGAAACTTAGCACACATCATTCTAGACATAATCCAGTATGTTATGCCAAAATTCGTGCAAATCGAAAGATATATTGGGACTTTGGTGCACCAATTACATTAAATCGGACGAAAATATTTATGGGAGCTGTATCTAAATCTGAACCGATTTTCAGGATACTTAACACACATTATTCTAATTAATTTTTGGTAGGGAGATTTGCTACCGACTGCGAAAACAAAATTACAGCGAATTTCTCCACCTATGGTGGAGGGTATAAAAAAATAAGAACGGGCAGACAGACCTAGAGCCTTTAGTGTACCATTTGTATGAAATATTACAAAATTCTGTAGAAGAGCTATATCTTTATCTGACATAAATATGCAAGCACTGAAATAGGATTATTGACTTTGATTCAAAATGAGCAAAAATAACGGACCTAGAAATTTTTTTAATCGCATATTTTTGGTCAAAAACTAATCTGAAAAATAGGAAAGATGTAACACGACATAATTTGAAACCAATTGGATTAATAGTTTCTGAGTTATCGTGCCCGCCAATCGTAAAAACAATGTTTCCAGAAAAACGCGCTGACACAATACATCGACTACATCTTCAAGAGTTGCTGAGATTTTATAATTTAAATGAACACTTCTGAGAAGTTCTAGGTTAATTTTAACTAAAAATAAGAAAAAATCGAGGTTCCACTATGGGCCAGGAATCCAGTAAAATGTTTTAACACTGTGTGTCACGGTTTACAAATGACAGAAGTTCAAAATCACAATTCCATATTTTTGTGAATGTGCAAAAAAAATAATATGAAATGACAGTCAATTAAAGATATGGCATTGGTGATTATAATGAAAGTGAAAAAATTTGGTGATTTAAAAATCATCAAAAATTTCGTATATAAAATTTATAAATACCAATCAACGTCTTGATATGTTTTCTGTGCAGATTTTTTCGAGCGAAAATATAAAAATAGACGTTGAAAATTACATTTAAAAATTTAATAAAAAAAATAAAATTGATTTTTACTAACGCACTATGCTGTTGATAAAAATGGGAATTATTAGTCCTGTCTACAATAAATTTGGCTATTATTTGTTATTTTGAATTCGCATTCTGTACAGCTTATTGTTACCAATTTTTAGTTTTTATGATAGCCGCCATATAACAGTCCTTCCAAGTTTATATTTCGTCTAATTTTCGTCGCATGTAATTTAGCATTCCGGATTATTGAACTGTAAAAAAAAAACATATCTATGCCGAACATGCTCAATGTATGTCCACCTTTTGACAAAGCGTCCATTGAGCGAATCCCTTTTTCAGTATTTTGACGATCCAGGCATATTTTCCATGTTTGGTAAGTAAACTATTTCTTGGCCTAATATTTTCAATATAATTTCATATTTCGCCCGCCCATTTTTTAGGTATTGCAGATGATAGCGGAATTTTTCCATCTTGTAATTTTCCTGTTCGCAAATTGGGTTTTCTCTATTTTATAGACGATTTTAAGTGACAATTTATACCAACATTTAATTTTTTTGTTAATATTTTGTTTTATTTCTTCATTTAATTAATATTAATTGAATATTTATTTATTATAGTACGACCATTAAAAACTAATCACCAAATATGTATCACTAATATATAAGTACCTGTGATTTTTTGGCTTTTTAGTTTCCACAGTGTAGGGTAGTTAATCATTGAAAGTAAACCGATATTTTTAATTTTAGAAGTTAATATAACAATTTTGCTATTATAATATTTTAGATGAATTTAGACCAAAATGGTTCAAAATTAATAGTAATGTTTTTGAATCAAATAGTAATGTTTTGAGGTATAAAACCCTAGTTTCGAACAGATGTACATTTCATACTTATATCTAAATTACCCTATAAAAACAGTAAAGTTTGCATAAAAACGCCATAAAGGGTTATACGATCCACCAACAATGTTCAACAAGTGTACAAAAATTAAAGAAAGTTCAATAAAGAAAAACGTGTAGAACAATTTTCATAAAAAAAATAAAATACGTTCTTATTGATTCTTTTGGGCAATTAAATGAAATTCTCCGTTACAAGTTGCTGTCTTAAGTCTTTTGTTTTCATTTCTAAATGGGAACCACTACGTTTTATAACACCAACAAAAAGCCCTTTTCCCCAAGTTTCTTTGAGACTTTAATTGCCCAAAATGCATTTCGTTTGGGGGATTTCGTTTTATTTGTTGGCATTTCCATTGAATTCTTAATAATGGAAACCATGTGTGATTATTTCAATACGGTTATAGACAACAAAGCTACTTAGAAGAGCAAAGAAGCTTTCCACCAGCACTACCACCAATACAAACCCAGCGACCATTTCACCAAAACAATGCACAGCAATGCCTCCATCCATGGCAGTCATCTTGCACAGTCATAAAGAACAAAAATTTGGAGGAAAGGAAAATCGAAATATTCTATTTCAAATGGCTGAGAACAACAACAACGACGACGACAAAACAAATAAATGTTACCAAAAATGTATGCATGCACACACACAAGCAAATACAAACGAAAACAAAAACTTGCACACAGCCACACAATTGAAAACATAACTAAATACAAACAACGAGAACAACAACAAAAGAAAAACAAAAACTGTTAAAAGCATTATTATGGCTGTATTACCTAGCCGAAGAGAAGGTAGGATGGAGGGGCAGAATGTGGGGAAAAGGCAGAAGAAATGAAGGTAGTCCTCTTCAGTCACATAATGATGTTTATATTGTAGTGTGGGATAGCTAACCACCAAAAGACAAACAAACGGACTGACTGACGGAGGGACAGACGCACACTCAATCAGACTGGTATGTAGAAGTATTACGAAAAAGAAGAAACAAAGATCTCGTCTACAAAAAGTCAAATCCAGCAGCAGAGAGGTACTTACCAACCATGACAGCAGCAACAACAACAAAAGACAGCCGCTGCGGCCACAACGAAAAAAAGTAAAACTTTCACCCTATATATCAAACAGCAAGCAAGTCAGTCAGCCACCCAGCTAGCTAGCAGTACGTATTGAAAACCGCCACCACGCTCTAACTTGAACATCTCACCAGCATGTACGTACGCTTACGCTTCAGTACTCACTCTGCAATGCTAGCTGCGTTCGTACTTGTACCCCATCATAGTCCAAAGCACCGCTGATAGTACCAAAAAGCACTTAACCACGACCATCAGCAACGGCACCAGCGCCAAATGCTGCTTAGATCGCAAGTTAGGTAAACAGACAACAACCAGTCGTCGTAATGGAATGAATGCTGCATCATGTTACAACCATGAAGCCACTAGCAGCTAGGAGATCATCTAAGCCCTGGTACAACAAGCATCATCATTATAGAACTACGGGCTGAATATACTCGTACGTATAGAGAGAGAGAAATCACTGAATGTCAGTATAGATGTGAATGCGTTTTGCACATTTTTCCTTTCCTTTTATTTTATTTCTTTTTTATGGAAATGTAAAACTTTTCTTCCTTCTCTGGCTCCTCTCTTTCTGTGGGGGGGTAGGGGAACATGTATGACATTTGCTGTTCCATAGAAAATGTAAATAATATTGAAAAGTTTGCAACAGCCTCAGAAAGATCGATCGATGGATGTTTTTCTTTCTTTTCTTTTAAGAAAGTACAAATGGTTTTGGAAATAGAAGGATATGCTACAAGAAGTCGTAATGAAAAAGAAAACTAAAATGTTGAAGATAGTAAAATAAAAGGGTGCCAAATATAAGATACCCTACAAGTGATAAAGGGTATCCTTTTAGAATTTTTATTGAAACCTCGACATCAGACTGTAATTCCGTAGACCTTCCCAGACCATAGGTTGAGAGTCGGTAATACCGAAAGACATTTTTATGCCCTCACGCTTATGGCTAATGAGGGTATATACACTTTTATTCGCGAAAATTTTGGTTTTAAACCCCATTTTTCTTTCGGCCAACTCCGTTTCAGACAATTTGGAGTCGATTTACAAATATCCATCCGTCTGTCTAGCCGCCTGGTGTGCACTATAACTCTCGAAGGGAATAATCGATTTTATCCAAACTTTGCACATCGTAATATTTCTTCCAAACTTAGTTCAAGTTCGAAGATGGGTAATATTGGTCCACTTCTAATACCAGAAGGTCCCATCTTCGGACATGATCTAGGCTTTGTAAAGACAATAGAGTGTGCAAAGTTTTATTAGGCCCAAATAAAATCCGATTAGAACGGATTTTACTTGGGCCTAATACGCGACTTATAAATATTGAAAATTGTTAACCTTTTTGGGGGAGGTACCAGAGGAAGTGGACCAACATGTCCCATCTTCCTACTTCATCTAGGCTAGGTAAAGATAATAGGTTGTACAAAGTCTAGTTCAAATCGGATAGTTCGTTTGAATTAGCATTACCATTTTTTTTTTTTTTTTTTTTTTTTTGTGGGGCAGCTACCAAAAGGGTTGGACCGATATTCCCCATCTTCGAACTTGAACTTTGGAAGATACATTAAGCGTGCTTGGATGAAATTCCCTTCGAGAGTTATCATGTGTACCAGCCGGTCAGATAAACGGACGAAAATTTGTAAATCGACTCCAATTTTTTGTAAAGAATTTGGTCCAAAGAAACATGGGGTCCAAAACCAATATTTCGATAAGGCACATTTTCACCGCATCAAAGTGTATCATTAGCCATAAGGCTGAGGATATAAAAAGAGTAAAACGATTAACTGACTGACTTAAAGATTCATCAACGCCCAGAAGAAACGGCTCAAGCTAGAATCTTGATAATTAGGTGAGGGTCACTCTTGATACGAAGGTGTCAGATAAGGCTAGGTTTTCGGAAATTCCTACTAGAACTGCACTGCACGAACCTGTAGAGCTATCACTCTTAGATTTGGCATGAGGCCCACTAATGGAGTGTAGGATAGATGTACTAAAGCGGTTTTTTGGAAATTCCAACAATAAGTATCCGAAAAGTACAAAAATGTACTACATTTCGTACAATTTCGTAGAGCTAAATACTTGAAATTTAGAATGCGAATCAAGGTTGAGTCGATATAAAAAGATGGGTTTGAAAGTATCTACTCATGCATAGAGCTAGAATACTAAAAATTTGGAATTAAGATAACTGTTAGGGTGTAGGATTGTGGTACGTATGATGATTTTGAAATCTATACTTGTGTGTATTAAATGGTTCTAAATTTGGTACAATTTGAATTTTGGGTGAACCAATAAAACGGAAATCCTGAAATTTGGAATTAACATCACTGTTGGGGTGTAGGATCGGGGTAGAAAGATTTGGAAATTCGTACTAATTTGGTACAAATTGAATTTATGGGAACCAATAGGGCTGAAATCCTGAAATGAAGAAATACGATTACCGGTTGCTTGTATGATATAGGTCGTACTTATGTGCAATTTGGATTTGGTTAAACCAAGAGAGCTGGAATACTGCAATTTGAATATACGAGTACTACTGCATTGTGGAATTGAGGAATGTAGGTAGTTTTGGAAATTCGTACTTATGTGTACCAAAATTGTTACAATTTGAACTTTGGGTGAAACAATAGAGTTGGAATCCTTAAATTTGGAATTAAGAACACTGTGGGAGTGTATGATAGAGGTATGGATGAAGATGGTACTAAATTTGATATCATTTGGAGGAACCGATAGAGCAGTAATCCCTAAATTTGAAATAAAAATTAAGATTATTGTTGTAGTGTAGGATTGTGTATGTTTCGGAAATTCGTACTTATGTTCAATTGGTATTTGTGTGAAGTATTGGGGTGGAATCCTAAATCTGGAAATATGATTTATGCTACATTATTTAGGTAGGTAGTTATGGAAATTATTATTAATGCGTACTAAATTGTACTAAATTTGTATTTCGATGAACATATAGAACTCAAATCAAGATCACCGAACTGTCACTTTTTTACTTGTATTCATACGAATTTTTTGAAAAGGTGGAACTAACGGGATAGACATTAAAAGACGAATCAACAATGCGGGGGTATATGTAAAACCATGGACCTTTATTGAACATTTTTCAAATATACATTTTAACCTCCAAGGACATGATATACCAAATTACAACTATGTCGATGAGGAAACATCGAAAATTAAGCAGGACCTTGGGTCTCTGTCAAAACATCGACAGACGGACATGTCAAAATTGGGACATTATTCTGATCAAGAAGAGGTATTGTAAATTGTGTGGCAAATTTGATATAAGAATAATTTTGTCTTTGACGGAATGCTCCTAAGATAATTTACACTCACTGAGGTCTACAAAGAAGTTGTTGCCAATATTGTTAATTATACCCTACACAACTATGTTGTCAGGGTATTATTATTACTTTGTGCAGCCCCAAAAGTTAGTAACGCCGCGAAATATTGGTCGTAGACCCACGTTTAAGTATACCGATCGTCATATCTCGACTATCTGAGTCGATCTAGACATGTGTGTCCGTCGTCTGTCCACTATAATTTGTAAAAACGATACGGGCCACAGTTAAGAATCAATCTTCACGAAACTTTGCATGTAGGAT
This sequence comes from Musca vetustissima, assembly GCF_032173495.1. Classification (NCBI taxonomy): domain Eukaryota; kingdom Metazoa; phylum Arthropoda; class Insecta; order Diptera; family Muscidae; genus Musca; species Musca vetustissima. Next base: position 6,948 of record NW_026878418.1, on the reverse strand, counting down.
GGGTTCTGGCATGTAGGAAGGGTTCTGGCATGTATGCTGGCTTCTATTGTTTTGTGTAAAGATCGTTTAATATTTAGGGGATAAAATGGACCAAATACTTAATTTTTGTCGGTTTTTCTGACCGGAAATCGCGAAAATTTACATGGAGAAGGGGATCGGGCGAAAGAATAAGCATGCCTGTTTTGATAAAGATTGGTGAATATTTAGCGGGTCAGATAGACCCTGACTTTAGTGTGAAAAATTACAAAATTTGTATACTATGGCTTATATTTGCTCCTGACGGACATAGACCCGAGAAGTTGATAGTATAAGAGGAGTGGTTGACCTTTAAATTGATACCAATTATATTGTCGTATGTACTCGGATGTGGAAGTTACACTTAAATATTTACATACTCTGATATTATGTAGTAACCCATTACCACACTAGATGCTGAAATATAGCGCTGATCGCTTTGAAATTCCAGTTATGGTCAAGTACAACGCCTATAACTTTCGTTGATTATCAAATTATAATTATGAGATTAAGTAGCCCAAATACTTAATTTTTTGTGCTTTTTCGAGTAGATGCCAATAATAAGCCGCAACCGACGGTGAAGAAAATCTGGTCAATTAATTAGAAGGGCTGTACTGAATATTAGTAATATTTGGAAAATATGTCAGTGGAGCAAGAGGGTGCAAATATCACGAAATATTTCCCCGGCTCAGAATAAACTTTATGTAGGGTATCATATGGTCGGCCCGTGCGACTATACTGCTCCGCTCACTGGTTTTATACTGTAAATTTCTAACAAAAACTGTTGAATTTACATATACAGTTTGTTTTGATCATTGTAAAATTTGACGTAGAATATATATGTATATATATATATATATATATATATATTATGTAAACCGATTTCTCTTGTTCAGTGACAAACTCAAAATAAGATCGGATTTTGAAGATTTCTTGGGTTTAGATTGATTATCGAGATTCTGAGGCTCATAGTATTTTTGCAAACATTTCAGAAAAAGGGACTCAAAAAACCGCATTCAAAGAGTCGCCTAAATATATGCTAATCACGTATATCAAAACAAATTTATAATACCCTTACAATATAGTTTTATATATAGTTTTAACAATTGCATCCTTTCACCCGATTGAGTCACTATAAACATTAAAAAGAGACAAGAAAAATCTTATAAATTTTCTTTCAAGAAAATATTAAAGTGAACAAAAAACATAGCAAAGGAATCAAATAGCCTTGAAGGCAACGGATGAACCACAAGCCGGCAAACTGGCGAACTTCTTGACTGACAAAAGAAAGTTAAAGGCAAGCTGAGCTAACGACACTTTTGTGCTATCCATCCATTCAGCCAGCCAGTCAGTTTGCCTGCATATTGGTAATCTGAACGTAGCGAACATTAAAGTCAGTCCAATGCCTATTCACGAGCAAATGAAGTGAAATAGCTCTTCTGTTTTCTAGCTCTGTTTCGGTAACGTTTTTTCGTTTTTCGTAAGATAAGGCTCAAAGTAACAACAACATCAATAAAGCATTTGTTACATTTACTGTTGCTGCTGCCGTTGCTGATACAACAATAACAACAAAAACAACACCACAAATAGTCAGACAAACACCATAAGCTTTATAATTATTTTTATGTTTCGGAGGCCTATTTTTATCTAAACGCGCACACGCGTCTATGCGTGTGCGCATACGTGAATAATACATAAGCTTGGCTTAAACGAATAGCAGCAACAACAATAACAACTACACAAAAAATATGCTGGTCTTGAACAGAGGGCAAATGCAGTTAGAAAGATTTTTGGTTGATTAAGTGTTCTATTTCACTTTAATTACGTGAACAAAATTTCACTTATTCTATGTCGAAGCGGGAGTTTTTTATTTTTTTTTTCGTTTTATTCATATGTATATGAATTTTTGAATTTGAAATTCTTCCGTTTGTATAATTTGTTTAAATCAAGTGTGCGGAGTTATTATGTATATAAGGCCTATACTTTTATAAACGAAAGACTTAAGAAACAAACTGGGAAAAGAACAACCTTCGAAATGGATTATATTTAAATATAATATTTCGATTTAGCTGATTTATTCAAAATACTAGGAACAAATTTTGATTTTATCACAAAGTATTATGTCTATCATGGAAGGGTCATGAAAATTCAATAACTTATTTTATACATTCGTCATAGAAATAACTTTTTTCTTATATGGAAGAATCTTTGCATTTACATTATTTAAACTTAACCCATTTTTTATTCAAAGTTTACTAATTACTTGATTACATTCTTATATTATTATTTTCTTCAAACTATTTACAGGCTCTTCTTTCATTCGTAAACTGTGTCGCAGGTTGTTATCACTCGTTCGCTTACATTTGATTGCATGCTAGAATATGGCTGACATGTCTGATATTGTCTAACCAAACGACATGAAACGTGATAAGAATTTTTTCCCCAGTCAGTTAAATTACAAACTATTGACAATTGCTTACAGTGGGTGTAACCTGTTGTCCATTACACTGACCTCATTTTGGTAGGCAGTAAAATTATACGATTTTTTTATTACCAATTTTAAATATATCGGAGGAAAACTTAATACAACAAATGTAAAAAATTCTACTTAAATGTCAAATGCACATGCAACGAAATTAGGTAAAATTCTATTACAATTTTTTATTTCTTGAAAAAATAAGAAATAAAGAAAAAAAGTATATATCGAAATAGGTTATATTTGGAGGGTTCTACACAGCCACACCTGACTTTAAAAAATTGATAGAACGAATCGAATGTCTTTATATGACAGAACGATTTACCAGTCGCTTCACTCGGAGACCATTGTCCATTGTGATCATTAAGAGAGAGAAAGATAACAAGTGAAAAAGCGTTAAGTTCGGCCGGGCCGAACTTTGGATACCCTCCACCATAGTTATACTGTCAGATACATGCAATGAAAATATAGGGAACATACCAAAAAGCGGGCATATGCCGATAATTCTACAAACCGATTTATGTAACCCATTATGTAAACCAAATACAAACTTCACCAATTTTTAATGGGGCTTTTTCCTAAAATCTGTAAGATCCAATAAGTGGACTTATACTGATAATACTGTAATTTAGATTACAAAGTTATATGAGGGTATGGCTAAAAGGGGACCAATATTGGTTACAAGTGTAGGAAATAGTGAATATTTGGGGATATCATTATATGAGGGCTATGCCTAATTAATGACCGGTATATGCCAATTTTGAACCCAATATTTTAATTGTTTATCTCAATTCTTTCCTTCAGGAGATATCACTATATTGAAGAGATGCCTAAATATCTGCCGATATATTTCATTATAGTCATGTTACAACAGATGGCTAAATAGTCTTTGTAGGGTAAAAATTGACTATTCCCCGTAACGACTACCCAAACGCAACACACGGAACAAATCAGATAACTATTTTAATATAAAAAAGGGGTTTATATGGGGACTACCCCTAAAAAGGGGTGAATATTAATAATTTGCTACCCAATAAGAACTCAAATTACTAAATTGCACCCTTATATGGGGGCTACCAGAAAAATTGGACCTATATTTATAATTTTTAGAGGGGACATTTGGTACCCAATAAGAACCCAATGTACCAAATTTCAGCGAATTCGGTTGCAAACCGCGCTTAAGAACCCTAAAATACCGAAATATGGGGGCTACCCGAAAAAAATTGATCTATATCTGGCCGGCTTGTGCGCACGAGTTCATTCAAACTTTGCACATCGTAATATAATGTTTATAAATTAGGACGGTCCTCAAAAAGGTCGATAAAATCGGAGAAATGATCGAAGTTTACCGGCATGTTAGCAGTCGTAACATCGCCCAGGAGCTAATAATCGAACATAAAACTGTTTCTTAGAATCTAGATTCAAAAAAAGCTCAAAGTTTGCGTGCCACACTAATTAACAGAAGCCTTGGTCAAACGGAATCAGATTTCTTAAACGGATGTTGACTGGAAATGAAAAATTAATCAAATACGATAACCCTGGTCAAAGAGCGATGAAGCACCGCAAAAGGAGGCCAAACCAGGTCTAACGACTATGCATTTAGTGGGACTGAAAAGGGATTATTTATTATGAGTTGCTTCCATATGGCCAAACGCTAAATTCTGATCTGTACTGTTAACAATTGGAAACGGCCAGATTTGGCGAACAGGAGAGGTGTCGTGTTCCAACATCTACAGTGACTCGTCAGAAATTTCGGGAGCTTGGTTGTGAAGTTTTAATACATCCTCCATACAGTTCGGACCTGGCACCAAGGGATTATCATATTTTTCTTGCATTGCAAAATTTCTTTAATGATAAAAAAATTTATATCTAGGGAGAATTGTGAAAATCGACTACTATAGTTATTTTGCAAATAGAGAGCAGGACTTCTATGAGAGAGGCATTATGAAGTTAGCTTTAAAATGACAACAAATCATACATTTATTGTATGCTCACAGACAGTGCAAAATTTCATTGTTATCGGACAATTGTTATCTTAATAATAAATAAATAAAATCGGACGAAAACATATATGATTTCACCGAAACTTAACGTATGTCCTTCTAGACTCATTTTGGAACACTATACAGTATTTCGACTTTGTCAAAGACAAACTGTAAAATGTACCGAGTTTTCTCTTTGTTCCCTTCCATTTTTAACATCCTATAACTCACAACTGAATACACCAAACAAAAAACAGCAAAATATTTTTTTTTTTGCGAAATGTCACCCTTTCAACGATCATAAATCTGAAATTGGTTGATCGATACTTTACGAGAAATCTATCAGTACAGCCACCTGCCGAAAAAATAATGGATTTCTTTTTCCCCAACCTACTATTTAATTTAAAACGATTATTTGGGCAGGGTGATGTACTGGAGAAAACGCGTGTTAAGTTTACTTCAAAAATCCTTCCTTATATATCGACCTCTACCTTAGTTACAACATACATTTCGACAAACAGACCGATTAAGAAAGAGTACACTTATAACCAACACCGGTTTAATGAACTTCATTTATAGCAAACTCTTTACTAGTCCCAAAGACCTATTTTTCATATAAAAGGAAAGAAAAGAAAATGGAAGAGAAGAAAAAAGGGAAGCACCTTAAGAATTGTCAAAAAGGACACAAAACCTACAAGTGTATAAGTGTATATATTTTTTCTGCTAAGCCTATGTTTTGCCTTACCGTGGATATAACGAACTTCTTCTATAACCAACTACTTTCCTTGGTCCTCACTAGTTCGCTATAACCGTACTCAACTGAATATACTTTGTGAGTCACATTGTGTTACAATTTAGAACAAGTCTTGCAGAGTCATCTTTTATTTGCTCATAAATTAATTTAATTAGCAGTCATTTCTATATTTATTTTCATGACTAAATATTTTCGCAAAAATTACACTTTAATTTTCGAAGACATTCTGTTTCTAAAAATAGACCATTCTTAAACCAAATGAAAAATTATGTCAAGCTGAACAACAAAAAAATTATAACCAAATTAAATAGAGCACAAACAGATATGCTTGAGCATTCTATGTCAAATATCAGATCCCAAATATAATTTCCCAATTGAGAGAAAATTACCTCAACTTCTATCGCACAAAAAAAGGCACCAACGAATGAAAGCAAAACCGACCTTATTTCCACTTCTTGGCATTCTATCTTCAGTTTTATGAAAGCAGTCACCTAAAATAAAACAAAAATCTCTGAAATCATCTCATGGAAAGTAAAACCATTCTGGCCAGAAAATTAACTGAAAGTTCCAAAAAAACACAATTTTTAATTATACAACCTAACCGATCACATTCATACCCAAACACACACACACATAGATACATATGTACATAATACGCACTGCTCTGCTCGAAGCGATTGTTTGCAACATTATTTTTTTGTATCTGTATTTATTATTTTGTTGCTCTGCTTGCTTTAAATTATATAATTATAAACATTTCTGTAAGAAGGTACCAAGCAGCGAACAAGCAAAAAAAAACTAAATTATTTAAAAAGTCATTAAGACGCTTTTTTGGTTGCTGCTTCGTTTTTCATTTCGTTGTTGTTTTTTCTTTATTTCTTTTGGCCAAGACGACAAAGAAAGTGATTGAAGGGAACACTGTGGGATGGCATGGAACTCCAACAATCAAACATCGACAAACACAAACACAGCCAAACACCAAACCGCCAACAAAGCTTAAGAAGTTTCGTTAGTGTTATGTGTGCTAGGTTTAGCTCTGCTCGGCTCTGCTCTTATCGATTCATCCATCCCCACAATCGAGCTTAGAAATTGTTGGCTAATGTTAGAAATGAGAAAGAAAAGAAAGAGTGGTCGTTCCGTTGGTTGCTTGCTTGGTAATACCATCCACCAACACCAACACAATGGACTTGTATAACACCATAAAGAATTGTTGTGTTAATAACAGTGACAGAGACTAGTGAAAGCTTCAGACACGGAACGAATCGGCAACTAGATGAAACACACTAGCTAGATGACTAGCAATGTTCCAAACGCTACTCTTGTAGATTATTAAAAAGATCGATGTTGAATTTCGTAAATATTTGGAAAATGAAAATGAGGATCCTTTAGGTGGATATGGATAAACAATTTTAAATCAGAAAGACTTAATATAAAGATATTACATCTTAATAAACTTCAAATCAGTATTTAAAAATATTATTAGTTTGTCCCCTATAAAATAAAGTAAATTAGGATTTAAACATTTCTGAGAATAGAAACGCTGCACAGTAAAAACATAAACCCTTAATTTCGTTGTCAAGACCTTGGAGTTATACGGTATTTTGTGGAGTTTGGGCACGTTTCTTCGATTAAGTTGACAATAATTTATAATTCTCATTCTAATTTATAATTCTCTTCTAAAAATAATAGCATATGTAATCCTACTCGAAGAAAAAAAAAAC
>NW_026878417.1:0-23918 GCF_032173495.1 Musca vetustissima | reverse complement strand
GAAGTGGACCAAAATTATTTTTTTTTATTTTTTTTTATTTTTTTTTTTTTTTTTTTGAGTCGATATACAGTCCACAATTGAAAGCCGAACATGAAGGGAATCTGGACAAGTAATTAGAAGGACTGTACTGAATAGAGCAGTATTATTTGTTTGTTTGAAATTGAACTTTAATATGGAAATCATTGGTCATGTTTTGAAGTTTGCCGATTAGGTCACATCGAACATTAGCTACCCTGCAGACTATGGGTATATACTCTATGCTATGGTATAAATATCTGTCGTCTGTATGGCTGGCTAGTGCACAGAATAACCAACAAACCAAACATTGCACTACGAAATTTGTGGTAAGTAAGCAAACGACGTAGATGAATCACAAGATGGTATCAATCGGTCCACGTACTCTAGATCTCATTTAGACTCCATCTTTGGATCAAATCCGTTTCGCAGCATTTGGAGCCGACAAATACAGAGATAACAGAGATACTTAGAGTACGTGGGTGGATAACTTACAGTATTTATACTGTAAGTATAAAATAACAGAGATACTTAGAGTACGTGGGTGGATAACTTACAGTATTTATACACCAGTCAATACAAAGCGTCAACCGTCGCCCAACATAAAAGTTCTAGTTCCATTCGATCACATGTATTTGGAAGTGATCATCACCTTAATGAGGAACAGACCATATCTAACCCCTGCTTTTTTAGGGCACTCGTGTGGAATACAACTTAATAACGAGCATATGCAACCAGTCAGAGTCGTAAGAACAACATATACCCTTGCTACCAAAAACTTTTCTGTCAGTTTTATAGTCGAAGATATTGGCCACCCACAGACTATCGCATCTGTCTAGCTTCATAGCCAAAACTACCTCCATTAGAGCTAGTTACAGACTCTCTAACATGGAACCTGCATATACACTTCCAATGGCAATAGCTTCGCCTATGAAGCTTATTCAAGTCTATAGTCTGTGGGTGACATATACATACTATAATTACGCAATATACTTATAATATGAATCATTGTACATCCCCAAACTTGCGTAAGTATCGCAGTGTCGTCACTGATCCTCTAAATATATTTCAAGTTTTTTTTTTAATAAAAATCGGTTGGTGTTATGTTTTTTCCTGACAGCAATTTACCATAGTCGCTATATTATAGACACGATTGATTTTAGGTACATTGAATCTCCTCATTTTAAAGGGTTAAAAAACTTCGCCCCAACTTAAATAAGCTAGTTAAATATCGCTTTAAAATGGCGATGGAATTTAATTTTTGTTGGTACAAACGATTTTATCAATTCAATGCTCTATGCATTTCCTGTAGGGGATCGAAAAACAATTTGCATGTTTAATAATTTACATTTGAATGGATGACCACAAATCGTTATAATTAAATATATTCATCGCAAAATCGTTTTCAATGTGTGTCTCGACTAGCTGAAATGATCTAGGCATTATTTTTGTCGGTTTTTCTGGTCGCTCCAGAAGCCACAATACTGGCCCAAACACCTCAAATTTTTGCATGGAGAAGGGGATATGGTATATATTTACCATTGAAGAACATAGACCCGAAAAGTTGATACCAATTATATATAGTCGTAGGTACTCGGATGCGGGAGTTACACTTAAATATTTACAATATACCTCTGATCGCTTTGAAATGTTCCTTGAGGTTCCAGTCATGGTCAAGGACAACGCCTAAAATGTTAGGTGATGATCAGATAATAATTTTTCGGATGAAGTGGACTTAATTATTTGTACTTTTCGTGTCGAAAGCCCAACATCACAACACAACCCTCGGTGAAGGAAATCTGGACAAATAATTAGAGGGGCTGTACTGATTATTAGTAACATTTGCTGACCTCTAGCCAGTCAAAAGTATGCAAATATCGCGAAATATTGCCCAATCTCAGAATATAGAACCACCGAAAGTTAGATTTTCATAGAAGTTGTGTAGGGTATCGTATGGTCGGCCCCGTCCGACTACACTGCTCCGCTCACTATTTTTTTATGCCCTTCAAAATACTGTGCTACAGGGTATTATGTCTTTGTGCATATGTTTGTAACAGGCAAAAATAATCGAGATATACCCATGGTTCCTTTTGAGAATATGCATAGAATCACTTTCTGAGTCGATTTATGCATGTCCGTCCGTCTGTCCATGTTAAATTGTAAACAGAGTACAGGTCGCATTTATGATCCGAATTGGATGAAATTTGGCACAGCTCATTTGATTGGCGAACCCAATTGAAATTGAAAAAAATCGGTTCAGATTTAGATATAGCTCCCATATATATTTTCGTCCGATTTAAGGAAAATGGTGCACCAAAGTACCTATATATTTTTCGAATTGCACGAAATTTGGCATGGCGTACTTAATTAAGTCTAGAAAAATGTGTGTTAAATTTCATGAAAATCGGTTCAGATTCAGATATAGCTCCCATATATATTTTCGTCCGATTTGAAATAAATGGTGCACCAAAGTACCTATATATCTTTCGTAAAAACCAGTTCACATTTAGATATAGCTCCCATATATAGTTTCGTCCGATTTTATGTAAATTGTGCACCAAATTTTCAATATTTATTTCTATTGAGACATTTTACAGGGGGTATTAAAATAGGTCCACATTGATGTATACGAAGTTTTGTGAAAATCCGCTTAGATTTGGAAAAAGCTACCGATTTTTTGGTAAATGTTGCACCAAACACCCAAGAATTGTCCAATCCTCTAAAGATTATATGTCTGTTCTATCTAGTCGGCTCCGCCCGACTTTTGAACTTTCCTTACTGGTTTTTTTATAGTTAACAATTTTACATTGGTTGTCGATTTTTATACCCTTCACCACACTGTGGTACAGGGTATTATGTCTTTGTGCATATGTTTGTAACAGGCAAAAGAAAACGAGATAGACACATGGTTCCTTTTGAGAATATGCATAGAATCTCTTTTTAAGTCGATTTATGCATGTCCGTCCGTCCGAAGAGGTTATATATGTTCTATATCCATGAAATTTAGAAAAAGATATGGAATTTAGTCTAGAATGCATTTTATTATGATTCAAATCGGTTCAGATTTAAATATATCTCACATATATACTTTAGTCCAGTTTTATGTAAATAGTGCACCATAGAACCTGTTATATTTGCACGGCGTTTTGTTGTTGGAATCGTTTCTGATGTGGATGTAACCCCACATATATTTTTGTCCGATTCAATGAAATGGAGCTTTCAATATATTTTCATCGGATTTCATCTAAATGGTGTACCAAATAACTAAAGTTTGTCCGATTAGGACGAATTAGTGCAGAACGTACCAAATGAAACCTAGAATAAAGTCTATTGGATTTTGTGTCGAGATATATTAGGAAAAGTGCACTATGCTCCAGCATACCAAATGGTGGATGGCACGGTTGCTTATATACGTCCATTAATATATAGCTACGATACATATTTTGCTGGATTTCATACAATAATTGAAATTAAATTTTTCATAAATTTCAGATTGGTATGTGTATGAGTTGTTTTTAGTTCAAATATCTATGTACTTCATTTCGTCCGATTCCATTTCAATGGCCCTCCAAAGAAGCTATATTCTATTTACAGGATATTATAACTATGAATATCTCTTGTATGTACCCAAAGTGGTGAAGGGTATCATATAGTCGGCCCGTCCGATTTTTATACCCTTCACCACACTATGGTACAGAGTATTATGTCTTTGTACATATGTTTGTAACAGGCAAAAATAATCGTGATAGGCCCATGGTTCCTTTTGAGAATATGCATAGAATTACTTTCTGAGTCGATTTATGCATGTCCGTCCGTCCGTCTGTCCATGTTAAATTGTAAACAAAGTACAGGTCGCATTTATGATCCGAATTGGATGAAATTTGGCGCAGCTCGTTTGTTTGGCCCAAGGACGAATCCTATTGAAATTGGGAAAAATCGGACCAGATTTAGATATATCTTCCATCTATATTTTCGTCCGATTTAAGGTAAATGGTGTACCAAAGTCCCTATATATCTTTAGATTTGCACGAAATTTGGCACAGGGTAATGAATAAGGTCTAGAATTATATGTGCAAAGTTTCGTGAAAATCGATTCAGATTTAGATATAGCTCCCATATATATCTTGGTCCGATTTAAGGTAAATTTTGTACCAAAGTCCTTATATATCTTTTGATTTGCACAAAATTTGGCACAGCGAACTGAAATAAATCTAGAATGATGTGTGCAAAGTTTCGTGAAAATTGGTTCAGATTTAGATATAGTTCCCATATATAGCTTCGCCCGATTTTAGCTAAATAGTCCACTAAAGTCCCTGGAAATCTTTTGATTTGCACCAAATTTGGTGCAGTGTAGAATGATGTCTGCCACGTTCCGTGAAAACTTGTTCAGATTTACATATAGCTCCCATATATAGTTCCGCCCGAATTTATGTAAATTGTGCACCAATGTCCCTTAAAATCATTTGATTTGCCCGAATTTTGGCATAGCGTGTTGAATTAAGTCTAGAATGACGTGTTTTATGTTTCGTGAAAATCGGGTCAGATTTAGATATATAGTTTCGCCCTATTTTAGGTAAATGGCCTGCCTAAGTCCCTATATATCTTGTGATTTGCGCGAAATTTTGTATAGCCTATTTGATTAGGTCTAGAATGATGTGTGCTAAGTTTCGTGAAAATCGGTTTAGATTTACAAATAGGTCCCATATATAGTTTCGCCCGATTTTAGGTAAATGGTGCACCAAAGTCCCTGCTAATCTTTTGAGTGGCATGAACTTTGGTATAGCCTATTGAATTAAATCTAGAATGATGTGTGCTAAGTTTCGTTAAAATCGGTTCAGATTTAGATATAGCTTCCATACATAGTTTCGTCCGATTTTATGTAAATGGTGCACCAAACTCCGATTGACACACTGAAATTAATATAAATTAATATTTGGCAAGTTTGCTTCAAATCGGTTCAGATATAGATATATCGTAGCTTCGACTTATTTATGTTAATTGTACACAAAATAATCAATAGATGTCTGATTGAGATTAAATTTTAAACAGTGCAGCATACGGAATAGGATGTGTCAAGTTTACTTTAAATCGATTTACACAAATCTGTCCCACTGTGAGCAAACGATTCTAAACTTGCCCAAAATGAAATGAAATTTAGCATAGGTTCCAGAAAGACATGAACATCACATATTTAAGTTCGTTCAATTTCATGCCAAAATTCCTTCACAAAGGCGACGTCTTTTCGGATACATATGTAGAATATACCCAAAGTGGTGAAGGGTATCATATAGTCGGCCCAGTCCGACTTTACTACTTTCCTTACTGGTTTTTCCACAAGTCGTTGAAACTCTTTAAGAGTTCCAGTCCGAAATTCCTCTACAGTTATGATGGTTTCCAAATTCAATAAAATTATCTGCTGCTGTCTTTATTCAGACTTTGTTCGCAACGAGGACATCTTAATAAGCCACGATTAATTGTCCCTTTTTGTTGAAAATCTCTATTAATTATTCTGAAATTAATGTACTCATCTGAAGGAATAGCTTTGTCCCGTAAATATGTGTATTTTAACCTAATGTCTCAAATTGCTTCCATATTTTTCTTTCCATCTTCGTAAAATAAATCTCATTACAAATTATAATTAGATTGCAAATGGTCACGTTACTGCTCTACATAGTCTAAAAACCCCCACCATTTATCACAAAACAAACGAAAAATGCCAACCTAAATCAAAAATCTTACATATTTTATCAAGAAAACTGTGAAATTGTACCGGTTACGTATGAGTGATTTCAATACAAGATGCCAACAATCATACGCTTCAGGGGTACACATAATCATCATCAGCATCGTCAACATCCTCACCATGACGCCGTACAATAGAAACTATCATCAAAGTACAATATTAGTCTTCCTTGAAAGAAAATTATTATCCCTTCATTGAACTCTTGTAAATTATAACAAAAGAAGATGGCAAAGAAGAATAGGGAGTGAGAATACAATTCCTGGCTTTGTCCATCGACGATGAGGACAAAGACTCAAGCAAAAAAGTGCCTTTACATCACCTCATCATTCATGCTTATATTCAATTTCCTTCTGTCTTCATTCAATTGCAAGCAATACCATCAATATTTTACTAACATATTTTCAACGTCGTTGTTGTTGTTAGTGGTAGTGTGTGTGTGTGTGCCATGTAAGCTTCGGGACACATCTGAAGAGTGTGAAAGATTTAACAATTGAATTTTTGGTTTCGGTTACCACCCTGTTCGTACCCCTCCGCAGAAGTTAAATTGATATTCCAGTACCACTTATTCTAGAAAACACCATGTCGAAGCTGGCATGGATGGCATCAATACCCATTGCCATCGCCATCACCACCAGCAGCAAAAGCAACAACACCATGGTACACACCGAAAATACAATTTCCTATTGTTTGATGTGGTCTATTGTTTTTGTTGTTGTTGTTTTTGCTGTTGCTCCTGTATGGATTGACACAAATACTGTAGTAAAGTTGGCCTTTGGTTTACCAACACGTAGTATTCATTTTGGTTCGTTTTTTTTTCTTTCATTCGTTTTGTATTAAAAGCCAATTTTAAAGTGTTTGGGTGCGGTTGAAATGAAATGTATTTGAACAACCTGAGGTTTCTTTTTGCAGCTAACGAAAATCAATTTATACTCGTATGTGTGTGTTTGACTTAAAACACAATTACACTAGACTGAAAGAAAAACACAGCAGTATCACAATTGGTAAATTTATTATAGATAATCGTATAGGTAGCATAAAGGTTAGGTTGTTTTATTATCCATAGGATCACAAATATGAATTTCTATGGACCGAATAAATACAAGGTACATTTTCACAAATGAGGTACGGTAAATATACCCTACACTACTATGTTGTCAGGGTATTATAGCTTGGTGTGGCCCCAAGAGTTTATAACGCCGCGAAATATTGATCCTAGCTGATTCGATCAAGGCACGTTTATCCGTCCGTATGTTCATTATAATTTGTAAATAGGCTGCAGGCCGCAGTTGTGGATCAATCGTCACGAAATTTTGCATTAAGATTCGGATCGGAAGAAAGAAGCCCCTATTGTTTTTGGTCGCTCTAGAGGCTACAATTATGACCCAATTATGAACCACTTTTGTTTGTAAAACAACTAAATTTGAGTCGTTCGGAAAATATGTCAGAAAGAAATAGGAGCTGTTGAACTCTGATCTCTTAAGAGTGTACAAATATCGCGAAATATTACCCAGCATAGATCCGCAGAACATTTCCTGCGCCAGTGCCCAGCTTTTGCAAGCCTTCCATGCCGCACGAGGGTGTGAGTGTGAAATACTAAAGGACTTCACCAAGAACACGGAATTCTTAGATTCCAATTTTTATATCCTCCACCATAGTATGGAGGGTATATTAGTTTTGTTTTTCCGTTTGTAACGCCTCAAAATAATAATTTCCGATCCTATAAAGTATATATATATTCTTGATCAGCGTAAAATTCTAGGACGATCTAAGCATGTCCGTCTGTCTGTTGTAAACACCCTAGCGTCTAAACGAATTGAGATAGAACGCCAACGCCAGTATTTTCGGGTTCTTGTGGTCCATTTTTTCGGGTAGCCCCCATATAAGGGTACCCTCCAATATTCGGTATTTTGGGGTTCTTGAGCGCGATATCACTAAACGAATTGAGATAGATCTCCAAAATTTTTTTTGTTTGCAGGCAGGTCAAGCTCGAAGATGGGCTACGTCGGTCCACGTTTAGGCATTGCTCCCATATAAGGGTACCCCTTAATTTTCGGTATTTTGAGGTTCTTGAGCGCGTTTTTCAATTGAATTCTCTGAAATTTGGTACTTTGAGTTCTTATTGGGTGGCAAATATCCATATTATACATTATAAATATAGGCCCATTTTTTAGATAGTCCCCATAAAAGGGTACCCACATTTTCCGCATTTTGGGGTTCTTGGGCACGTTTTATAACTAAATTCTCAGAAATTTTGTACATTGGGTTCTTATTGGGTACCAAATTACTCCACTAAAAAATATAAATATAGGTCCACTATTTCTGGTAGTCCCCATATAACGGTACCCCAAATTTTCGGTATTTTGGGGGTTTGATCGCATTTTTCTACTGAATTCGCTGAAATTTGGTACATTGGGTTCTTATTGGATACCAAATTTCCCCACTAAAAAATATAAATATAAGTCCACTTTTTCTGGTAGCCCCCATATAAGGGTACCTCCCAATTTCCAGCTTTTTTTTTGGGGGGGGGGGGGGGGGGGGGGGGGGTACCCCAATTTCGTTTTCAACCAAATTCGCTGAAATTTGGTATTTTTGTAGTCGTATATGGTAACAAATCTCCCCACCAAAAATTATTAATATTCACCCATTTTTAGGGGTAGCCCCCATATAACCCCCTTATTATATTAAAATAGTTATCTGATTAGTTTCGGGTGTTGGAGTTTGGTAGTCGTTAAGATATTGTGATAAAAAAATTCAAATATGAAAATAATGAAATATATCGGCAGACATTTAGGCTTATCCTCAATATAGTGGAAAGAATTGAGATAAACAATTAAAATATTGGGTTCAAAATTGGCATATATCGGTCACAGAATTATCGGTATATGACCACTTGTTGGTATGTTACTTATATTTTCATTGCATGTATCTGTCAGTATAACTATGGTGGAGGGTATCCAAAGTTCGGCCTGGCCGAACTTAACCCTTTTTTCACTTATTCCTTTTAATATGTCTTTTTCCAATAAATGTACAATAGTTACGGGTAGGCCTAGGATACAATAATTTTTACAGAGTTTCATAATGGAAGGTGTACGAAATATACTAAATGATACGTTGTAGTTATGACGAAATTTTGGAAATTTGAACTAAAGTTGCTCGAAAAGTGGTGTTAAATAAGGAGAAATATAAGTAAGGGATATAGTAAAGTCGGACGGGGCCGACTATATGATACCCTTTACCACTTTGGCTATATTCAAGAGATACACATTAACAGACCTCCCATTTTTGAAGGACCATTGACATGAAATTGGACTAAATTCTATATGTGATCTGTGTTTTTCGTTGGGATGTTCTCCCCAGAAGCTATTTATTGCTTCTTTACAAAAAACCTTTCAAACCCAAATGTCTCCTGTGACAATTCGAAGTTCTTACGGTACCAGCGATACGACCCCAATGAGAAGTTCGTTTCGTTGACCTCGTTGTCTATCGTGGTCAACAAGGTAGACAACGCCATACATTCCCCACAAATAAATAGTTTTTTTTTTTAACAACAAACTGGGATTCAGCCTGATTATTTCGCAAAATCAAAATACAAATGGTATCGCAAATAACCCGCCAACAATACTTAAGTGTGTTATTCCGTTTATAACTCATCGAAATGATCATATCCGACCCTATGTATATAGTCTGTATGTTGTAATCACTCTAGCCTATAAACGAATTGTGATAGATCGCCAAAATTTTGCAAAGAGTTGTCTATTGCCTGCAGACTTGACCTGTCTGTTCGAATATGAGTTATATGTGTCCTCGATTAGGCATAGGCTCCCATATAAGGCTAGGCCCAATTTTCGATATTTTCGGGTTCATGAGTGCACTTTTCAACTGAATTCGCTGAAATTTGGGTGCAATAGGTTCTTATGCCGAATTCCATTTCATCAAAACACACCCCCCCCCCCCCCCCTCTTCACGATTTGAATTTTTCATGATTTTCAATGCGCTGGTAAATAAATACCAATGCTTTTTAAGGTTTTTAACTATGCACATATATAATTGAAGATTTAAAAGAAAAGAAAAATAATTTACAAAAAATTTTGTTATTGTTATATTTTGTTGTTGTTTTTTGTAATTAAAGAAAAGTCATTATATTGGGGCTGCCCAAAAAAATTGACTTATATTTATAATTTTTAGTGGAAAGAATTTCAATTTCAGCAAAATTGGGGGTACCCTTATATGGGGGCTATTCGAAAAAATGGACCCATATTTATAATTTTTTGTGATTTTTTTGTGAGATTTGCTACCCAATAGGAACCCAAAGTACCAAATTTCAGCGAATTCAGTTGAAAACCCCGCTCAAGAAGCTCAAAATACCGAAAATTGGGGGGTACCATTTTATGGGAGCTAGGCCTAAACGTGGACCGATATAGCCCATCTTCAAACTTGACCTACCTGCAGACAAAAGACTCATTTAGACGCTAGAGTGATTACAACAGACAGACGGTCATGCTTAAATCGTCACAGAATTTTACGCTGATCAAGAATATATACATATATATATACTTTATCGGGTCGGAAATGATTATTTCGATGCGTTACAAACGGAAAAACAAAACTAATATACCCTCCATACTATGGGGGAGGGTATAAAAATAAGGAAGATTGGCTTTATCCTTGTTCATACGATAGCTATTTTTTTAATTACAGCCAATATGATGGGAAAGAGATTATAAAACCTATTGTAAACCTTCAAAATATAGATAATTTACAACACAAAACCCGCAGATTATCTGTCAAATTAGAATCCAAAACATCCATCCGAAACATGGATCCATATTGATAATTTTTGGAAGGGATATTTATTATCCAATTTAAAATATCAAATTTGAGACAATTGGGTTGTAATACGCAATTATAAGGGCTACTCTTACCAAGTGGACCATAATTTCGCGCAAATTGAAAGATAGAGGGACATTGATGCACCATAGAGAGATATATATCGAAATATGAAGCGATTTTCTCCAATTTCAATAGTGTTCGTCCTTGGGACAAATACATTATCTGTGCCAAAATGCATCTCATTCGGATAAGAAATGCGACCTGCGCTATGTTTAATATTTAACATTCGACGGGTATGATTAAATCGACTCAGATAGTGATTCTATGCATTTTTTCAAAAGAACCATAGGTCTATATGCCTGTTACAAACATATGCACAAGTCATAATACCCTGTACCACCGTGTGGTAAAGGGTATACAAATTGGTATAAATATATACAGTACACCTATCATTGGGAAAATCAATAACAAAACAGTCAGAATTCTCATGTAATGGAAAGAAAACCTTACATCGAGCAAAATTTTACTGTTTGGTGCGATCTTTGGTCCGAAGGTGTGACTGGACCTTACTTCTTCGAAAACAACGATGAAACGAATGTCACCGTTAATTCAGAGCGTTATGGTTATAATATAAACGACTGTTTTGCCTGCTGTTATATTATAAGTGTTTATTTACGCTACTATTTCATAAATTTTTTTCAATTTCTCATATATATTTGTTTATTCAAACAAATTTATTCTTTATACAAATGTCAAGTTTTGTTGAACAGTGTAATTACCATGTGCTCTCTGTAATACAAATGTACTCCCTTCTATAACTTAGGGCGACAAAAATTAGAATGATTGGCTACACTAAATTCTATACAAATACTATTGTATATTATCCATATATAAAACCCCTAAATACTTTGGAGATTGTCTTATGCCATGTTCTGACGGGCATTCGAACAACGTAGTTCGCTCTCAGAATTACGTATATGAATTAACCCGTTCATACAACACTATTCTTAATTCATGTCATCAGAGTTTTTTTATTTCAAACTTTTTGTTTCTTGTTTCACACCAAAATTGTAACATATTTGCGTGAATCACATATGGATCTAAATAGAAAAAATAATTCTCTTTCTCCTGACTATAATATCAACCCCTATCTCTTAACTTTTAATTCATGTTTTCCATATTTTCTGAAAATATTGTTGTTTTCAATACATTTTTATATTTTCTCAACTCAAATGTCACATTTAAAAAATGGGAGAATTTTTGTTTGGGTTTCCCCACCTTTGTTTCTCGTTTTGTACGCTAATTAGAACCAAGGGGAAAGAAATGCACATTGCATTATGTAGACAACATAATTTACATCCTTCTGCATATATATAAACTAGAATTGTGGTTACTTTTCATTCATCATTTTCAATTTTACTGAAAAAGTTTGAAAATTTTAAAAAAATTTTCATGCTGTCAAAATTAATTTATTTTCGATAAATTCTCTCAATTGTTAGAGATGGGACAAAATTCTTGGTGATTCAGAGAGTGATTCGAATTGAACAACGTACAAAAGTCGGTGTTCGCTCAGACAATTTTGTATGGGGAACTAAGTAATTACTTCATAATTTAGGGTCGAACAACGAATGAGAGAGCGAACAACGCTCGTCTGTACATGGCATTAATTGGTCTGTAAACAATTATTTTCAAATTTATTCATTTCAATTTAAATTTTAAATTCAGATATTCAATCTACCATATTATTAATGTCTTCGACAAAAATCTATCACATCAAAGAATTCTCGGCTATTTTTAGTTGGATGAAATTGACTTGTGTATTGTCGTCGTGGGTTATAAAGCGTTTTCCTTATTATTTTACCCCTTTTTCATCTTTTTCCATACACTTTCTTGTTAGCATCTCGAAGACCGAAGAAAATAGTCACATATGTACATGTGAAGAGTAACATTGTCCGAACACACTGAAGATGAACGCCAAACGTTTTTTTTATGCCATGCAATTTTATGTCCACACCACCAATACATTCTACTACAACTACGTTCACACAATTCAATTTCTTACAATATGACCTCATTGCGGTTGTCATTGTTACAATTTATTATAAGAGAAGAAAGCCATGGAAATTCCATAAAAATGCTAGCGAAACAGTCAAGCGAACAACAGAGAATTATATTAATAGCCTTTGGCTTCATAAAGAAAAGGCCAAAAGGAGAGAGAGAAACATGGAGTGAGCAAGTATGGCTTGAACTACGACCACAATATAGTTTATGCTTAAAGGACTATCAGGACTGGAGTATAATAATATGTTAAGGTACATATTTTGTTAAGAGTTCTTGTAGTTGATGTCCTTTATGTGCTGTTGTTGTTATTGCTGCTGTTTTGCTTTTGCTATGCTTCACATATGTGGAGAGGTGATCTTTGAACTTTTTCAAAGGCGTCACTGGGAGTGGGGATATCTTTAACGTAAAAGGAAATTGTGTGTTTTTTATCCTAAGATGAAGATTATTAAAACGGTATGTTAAAAAAAACCCAGTGAGCGGAGTAGTAAAGTCGGTTGGGGTCTACCATATGATGCCCCTCACCACTTTGCTATTTTCTACATATATATCCTAATAGATGTCACCTTTCAAAGGCATATTGACATAAAATTGAACGAACTGAAATATGTGATCTTTATCTATATGTGAACCGACTAACATCAATCCGTACATATATTCTGAAACCTATGCTAAGTTTCATTTCATTCGGGCAGATTTAGAGTCGTCAAACTTTCGTGTCAATCGGACAAATATTAGGAGTTTGGTGCACCATTTACCTAAAATCAGACGAAATTATATATTGGAGCTATATTTAAATCTGCGCCTATTTTCACGAAACATAGTAAACATCGTTCTAGGCTTAATCCTGTACGCTGCCCCAAATTTCGTGCAAATCGGAAGTTTTATAAGGACTTTGGTGCACCATTTATCTATAATCGGACGAAAATATATATGGGAGCTATATCTAAATCTGAACCGATTTTCACGAAACTTATCACACATCATTCTAATTTTCGCAATTTTCGCATTTTTGCAAATTTCGTGCAAATTGGAAGATATTTTGGGAATTTGGTACACCATTTACATGAAATCGGACGAAAATATATATGGGAGCTATATCTAAATCTGAACCGATTTTTTCCAATTTCAATAGGGTTCGTCCTTGGGCCAAATAGACTAGGTGTGCCAAATTTCATTCAATTCGGATCATAAATGCGACCTGTACTTTGTTTACAATTTAACATAGACAGACAGACGGACGGACGGACATGCATAAATCGACTTAGAAAGTGATTCTAGGCATATTGTCAAAAGGAACCATGTGTCTATCTCGTTTCCTTTTGCCTGTTACAAACATATGCACAAAGACATAATACCCTGTACCTCAGTGTGGTGAAGGGTATAAACAAGAACATAAATATTTGTGTTCAACACCCACATCCGAGTATAGTTTGTTCTGATTTAAAAAACCACCATTCTTCTTGGGTATACTGCCAACTTCTCAGGACTATATCCTGCTGGAATAAATATATACGCCATAGAACGTACATTTTGCATTCTTTGTCCATTTGACACGCTAAATATTGACATCGTTCGCAAAATAATTTCTTGACAATCGCGTCATAATTGTGAACTCCAGATCATATCAGAAAAACCGTCAAAAAAATCTTGTTGGTCTACTTCGGACCGACACGGATGTCTAGAAATTTCGAAACGTTGTAAGCTATTGGGGCCATATAAATCTGTAGTACCCTTACAAAAATAGTCGTGTTGGGTATAATCTTCAGTATATACTGCAAGGAAATATATTAAGCAATATCTCAAAAACTTGACCTATGTAGAATTTACCTTTCGGGATTCTAAATATCTTCGTAAAGGAACTTAATTCCTAAAAGGAAATTAAATAAAACATGTGAAAAAAATCGTTATGTTCGGCAGGGCCGAACTTTGAATACTCTCTACCCTAGTTATACTGACAGACAGTAATGAAAATATAGGGAACATACCAAAAAGAGGGCCTATACCGATAATTCTACAAACCGATGCCTAAACGTGGACCGATATAGCTAATCTTCGAACTTGACCTGCCTGCAGACTCTATGCAAAATTTTGGCAATCTAACTCAATTCGTTTAGACGGAGATTGATTGTAACTATATATACAAAACATGTCCTTGTTTGTTGAACTCGCAGTATACAACATACAGCTTGAAATTTTGCAAATAAATTGCTACTAGTTCTAGGATGTTTGGTATTGCAATGCAATATATAGGTCTACGTTTTGATTTAAGGATTCAGGATTCATATATCCTCCAGATTTTCATACCCTTAACCACACTGTGGTACAGGATATTATGTCTTTGTGCATATGCCTGTCTGTCCATCCATCTGTCCATGTTAAATTGTAAACATAGTACAGGTCGCATTTATAATCCGAATTGGTTGAAATTTTTCATAAGTCACTTATTCGGCCCAAGGACGAACCCTATTGAAATTGAGGAAAATCGGTTCAGATTTAGATATAGCTCCGATATATATTTTCGCCTGATTTTATGTAAATGGTGCACAAAGGTCCCTATATATCCTTCGATTTGTACGAAATTTGGCATAGCGTACTGAAATAAGTCTATGTGTGTTAAATTTCGTGAAAATCGGTTCAGATTTAGATATAGCTCCCATATATATATTAGTCGGATTTTATATATTTTCACACGAAATTTGCATACCGTACTGAATTGAGTCTAGAATGATGTGTGGTAAGTTTTGGTTCGGTTCAGATTCCGATATAGCTCCCACATATACATATATATTCGTCCCATTTTACATAAATGGTTCACCAAACTCCTAAGGTTAGTTTCCATATGTATTTTATATTTCGTACGGATGTCTGATTGAAATTAATTTTTTAATTTTTAACAGTGCGGCGTACCGAATAGCGTGTATCAATTTTTCTATAAATCGTTTTCCATAAATTTCACCCATGGTACGCAGACGACTCTAAATCTTCCCGAATGAAATTAAATGTATCATATGTTGCAGATAGACATGATTATATTCCTTCGAGGGAACATTTGTAATGTACGATCTCAATCGATTTTGGTATTTTTGAGGATCTATGAAAATCCACTAAGCCTTTTGGGCTCCTGTATTATCGACATTGGAAAGAGACACGGGTAGTACAATTTGATATTTATTTAGTTCACAAAACGGACAGTGGGAGCCAATGAATAGTACTAGCTAAACAGTCGGGTGGGAGTTGAACTTTGGACCTCGGTCCTGTGAAGCAAACGTTCTACTTCTATGCCGACTCAATGTTACACATTAACACTGGTTGCTCTGCGTGGGATTGAAACTTGGTCCTCGATCATGCGAATCAAATGTTCTACGTCTGTGACGCCGCAATGCTACCAGTTAACATTGGTGCATAATGTTATTAACATACTGTAATAACATTACAGAATCAAAAACCATATGAATAACATAACCAGACAACATTTGTAAACCTTTAAAAATAGAAAATATATCCCAGCAAACATTTGTTGTCATATTTATTTTATTTTACTGATGTCGCGTGACATAATTTACTACAAAACCGAGTAAAATTAATTCCTTGAATAATAATTTTAATCGGAATAAGGAAATAAATTATGGACGCATATATTTTGCGTGATATGTACCTATAAATTTTCCATCAGCAACCGTAAAGGGATAGACCATATAGTCCCTCCTTAGAAGCTATTAAACCGGAGATAGATTTAAATTCCCCACATTTTGAGGACCGAGATTATGAATTATTAAAAACAAAACTCAAGTGTAATATGTCTAAATACCCTGATATAAAAATAGTTGGAAAATACATCTATATTCGTACTAAACATTACAGTGGAACCCCAGAACAAGAAGCCCTAGCATGGAAGTTATGGATTCCAGAGAAATTACGATCTTCTCTCCTAACTCGATTCCATAACTCTCCAGTTGCATCTCATGGCGGAATGGGAAAAACCCTGGACTTGATTCGAATGCATTTCTACTGGCCTGGTATGGTTACCGATGTTCGGGATTATATCCGGAATTGCGAGACTTGCAAAACGACAAAACATCCCAACTATGTTATTAAGCCAGAAATGGGATGGGAGTCGATAAGACCATTGGCTTTCTCCATTGAAAAAATTCACCTCAGCACCGATGCAAGATTTTCTATTGCGAAACATTTTCCATGCCTATGGAGTAGCAGAGCTCATTGGCTCACAATTCAAAACGACGCGTAAATCGGTCAATAATAGCCAGCATCAGAGCGTATTTAAAATCAGACCAAAGACTTTGGGATGGAAACTTATTCTATATTAGTTGTGCTCTTAGAAACGCCGTTCATCAATCCATACAGTGTTCTCCTTATTATGCCACTTTTGGATTCAACATGATAACTCATGGAGACACGTATGAACTCCTCAAGAATCTAAATATGCTCGACGAACCCAACGCTGTAATTCCTCGTGAGGATCAGTTGAAACTAATACGAAGTGAACCCAAGACCAATATCGAAAAATCCTACACATTGACATGCAATTGTAACGATTCATATGTCCAATATACCCAAAGTGGTGAAGGGTATCATATAGTCGGCCCAGTCCGACTTTACTACTTTCCTAATTGGTATTATTTCGAAGATTTTTCCAATACATTCAAGGTAGTATCTTCCTTTCTTGTCCTAGTTCATTTTGTTACTACCGGTCTTTAGTATCATAACTCAATGTATGTGTTGGTCCATTTTCTCACATTGTCCCCCCTATATTGAGGGTTTTGATAATATTTGTCACATTTTTTCGAATTGAAAATAATATTTTGGACTGTTAGTGTGTAAGAACAATATATTGGACATATGTACGTATTATAAGAGCTAATTTTAAGCCAATTTGTAAACTAAATAAATTCCTACTTGCTCAGGATAGTTGCTTACCTTAATCAATGGTCCACGTCTCTGTTTACTATTAACTCTCAACACATACATACCACTACTTGAATATGCTACCCCAAAGGGTCAGCACAATATGAGCAACATCGTCATCATCATAACTTACTATTGTTATGAAAATGTCCTTAATTTTCCAACAGTTTACAGTTAATAGAAAAGAAAATTTAATTTATGTTCTCTTCTGTTTTTTTGTTAGGAATTCGTGATGGGAAACTTTAACAATTAAACACAGTGTTTTATACTTTAACTAAAAGAAGAACACACCCAAAAGATGCATTTCATCTATTTTGCCATTGGCCAACAATTGATAATGCTAAAATATAATAAACATTTCTGGCTAATGATAAACAAAAACCTTCGCAGTTCCAAAGTTCACAAGATATATGTATGTAAGTAAATGTTTTGCTAATTTTTTTCTTCGCAGAAAATTAAAACAACAGTTACTTAAGTAGTTTCAAAATAAATGAAACAAAATGAAATGCAATTTTCTTGAGAATTTCCACTTGGTTACACTAAGCTGATATTAATCAGTTTTAACCCGAAACACAACAAATTACTAAACAAAAAGCAAAGGTAGAAAAAAACATATTTAGTGTAACCATAAGGAGGTTGAGGTTATGCAATGGAAATACCATGAATGATCCTGTTCAGTATGCTGCAACAATTATTGTTGCACTCTGTACGCTCTTTGGAAAGACACGAATGAAAAATTTCGAGAAATAATTTACTTGTAAAGTTTTACTAAAATAAGAATAATGGGAAAAAGAAGGATGTAAATTAAAAGGAAAGAGATTTGGTTGTGATCGACAATCATATGCCCTATAATAAGGAAGGGTATTTACGGATATTGAATAAATACTCCTTAAATAGGTTACGACCCTTGTGATAATGATAATCCTTGAAAAAATATTCTGTAAAAAATCCACGTTGAGTCCTTGACAAAATATTCATTAACAAATCCACGTTGAGTCCTTGACAAAATATTCATTAAAAATCCACGTTGAGTCCTTGACAAAATATTCATTAACAAATCCACGTTGAGTCCTTGACAAAATATTCATTAAAAATTCACGTTGAGTCCTTGACAAAATATTCATTAAAAAATCCACGCCTGTTTGAGTCCTTGGAAAATGTTCTTTAAAAAATCCACGCCTGTTTGAGTCCTTGATAAAATATTCTGTAAAAAAATCCACGCCTGTGGTAGTCCTTGAAAAAATATTCTTTAAAATAATCCACGCCTGTGGTAGTCCTTGAAAAAATATTCTTTAAAAAAAATCCACGCCTGTGGTAGTCCTTGAAAAGATATTCTTTAAAAAACCCAAGCCTGTGGTAGTCCTTCAAACAATATTCAGTAAAAAATCCACGCCTGTGGTAGTCCTTGAAAAAATATTCTGTAAAAAATCCAGGCCTGTGGTAGTCCTTGAAAAAATATTCTGTAAAAAAATCCACGACTGTGGTTGTCCTTGAACAAATATTCTTAAAAAAATCCACGCCTTTGGTGGCCCTTGAAAAAAATATTCTTTAAAAAAATCCACGCCTTTGGTAGTCCTTGAAAAAATATTCTGTAAAAAAATCCACGACTGTGGTTGTCCTTGAACAAATATTCTTTAAAAAATCCACGCCTTTGGTGGCCCTTTAAAAAATCCACGCCTTTGGTAGTCCTTGAAAAAATATTCTGTAAAAAAATCCACGACTGTGGTTGTCCTTGAACAAATATTCTTTAAAAAATCCACGCCTTTGGTGGTCCTTGAAAAAATATTCTTTAAAAAATCCACGCCTTTGGTGGTCCTTGAAAAAATATTCTTTAAAAAATCCACGCCTTTGGTGGTCCTTGAAAAAATATTCTTTAAAAAAATCCACGCCTTTGGTGGTCCTTGAAAAAATATTCTTTAAAAAATCCACGCCTTTGGTGGTCCTTGAAAAAATATTCTTTAAAAAATCCACGCCTTTGGTGGTCCTTGAAAAAATATTCTTTAAAAAATCCACGCCTTTGGTGGTCCTTGAAAAAATATTCTTTAAAAAATCCACGCCTTTGGTGGTCCTTGAAAAAATATTCTTTAAAAAATCCACGCCTTTGGTGGTCCTTGAAAAAATATTCTTTAAAAAATCCACGCCTTTGGTGGTCCTTGAAAAAATATTCTTTAAAAAATCCACGCCTTTGGTGGTCCTTGAAAAAATATTCTTTAAAAAATCCACGCCTTTGGTGGTCCTTGAAAATATTCTTTAAAAAATCGACGCCTTTGGTGGTCCTTGAAAAATATTCCTTAAAAAACTCCACGCCACTTGGTGGTCCTTGAAAAAATATTCCTTAAAAAATCCACGCCTCTTGGTGGTCCTTGAAAAAATATACCCTTTGGTGTTCGTTGAAAAAATCTTCTTTAAAAATCCACGCCTTTGGTGGTCCTTGAAAAAATATTCTTTAAAAAATCCACGCCTTTGGTGGTCCTTGAAAAAATATTCTTTAAAAAATCCACGCCTTTGGTGTTTCTTTAAAAAATCCACGCCTTTGGTAGTCCTTGAATATTTTTTTATAATTTTTTTTTATTTACTAACGTTGATCTCGAGATGGGTTAAGGCCATGTGTAAGGTATCCCCAAATGCATTTTATTAGCAAAAATATATTCTCATTTAAAACTTTGCAACGTTCTGCCTTATCAGGGCCTTGTTTCTTTAGCAGCATAGGAAAGTGGGGCCGTGTGGGTTTATAAGCATAGCATATCCTGTGATTGAACTTTGATTATTGACAGATAAATGGCAAAAAAACCTGAATAGATTTATGTCTATTAATGCTTTTTAGTCAGGCCCTCTATGCTGCCCTTTGGGCAACTTCAAACTGGACTTTAACATTTTAGTTCTTTTTGCTCGTGTTTAGCATTCATTGTTTTCACAATGCACCAACTACTGATTTTGTTGTTGTTTTGCTCTGTAAAAAGTGAAATATAGCAACAGCAGGTAAAAACAATGAAGTGCAATGTTCAGGTTTTACAATTAACCGTTGACAGCCAGGGGAAACTGCAGAAAAAAAAACATTTCACTTTATTTTCATATTTTAGTTTGTCCAGAGTGAGGTGGTGGTATGAAAAATGCAGTTACTTACTGGGTTTATTTTACTTTGAAATCGTTTCCCGACAGATCGTGATAATCAGGATGAAAAATGCAGTTGCGCACTGGGTTTATTTTACTTTGAAATCGTTTCCCGTTTTCAAGAACTATCATAGGCGTGGATTTTTTAAAGAATTTTTTTTTCAAGGACTATCATAGGCGTGGATGTTTTAAAGAATATTTTTTCTAAGGACTATCATACGCCTGGATTCTTTAAGAAATATTTTTCCAAGGACTATCATACGCCTGGATTCTTTAAGAAATATTTTTCCAAGGACTATCATAGGCGTGGATTCTTTAAAAAATAGTTTTCCAAGGACTATCATAGGCGTGGATTTTTTAAAGAATATTCCTTCACGGACTATTATAAATGTGGATTTTTTAAAGAATATTCCTTCAAGGACTATCATACATGGTTGCATATGATTGATCAATAACACGGTCCTTCCTTAAAAATCCCCCACCTCATATTATTTACCATCAATTAATATACCTTTTCATTACTTTCAAATTCATTACATTCCTGTTATCTGTTGTTGTCCCGTTTACGTCCACAACTCTGCTCGTTTTTTGTGATGTCTTCGATAATAGTAATGTTTAAATGTTTGTTACGCATTCACAGATGTAGGCGTGTGATTTTTAGATACGAAAGATTATTTTTCTATGGGCTACAGTAGGCGTGGATTTTTTAAAGATTATTTTTCTAGGCGTGGATTTTTTAAAGATTATTTTTCTAGGCGTGGATTTTTTAAAGATTATTTTTCTATGGGCTACAGTAGGCGTGGATTTTTTAAAGATTATTTTTCTATGGGCTACAGTAGGCGTGGATTTTTTAAAGATTATTTTTCTATGGGCTACAGTAGGCGTGGATTTTTTAAAGATTATTTTTCTATGGGCTACAGTAGGCGTGGATTTTTTAAAGATTATTTTTCTATGGGCTACAGTAGGCGTGGATTTTTTAAAGATTATTTTTCTATGGGCTACAGTAGGCGTGGATTTTTTAAAGATTATTTTTCTATGGGCTACAGTAGGCGTGGATTTTTTAAAGATTATTTTTCTATGGGCTACAGTAGGCGTGGATTTTTTAAAGATTATTTTTCTATGGGCTACAGTAGGCGTGGATTTTTTAAAGATTATTTTTCTATGGGCTACAGTAGGCGTGGATTTTTTAAAGATTATTTTTCTATGGGCTACAGTAGGCGTGGATTTTTTAAAGATTATTTTTCTATGGGCTACAGTAGGCGTGGATTTTTTAAAGATTATTTTTCTATGGGCTACAGTAGGCGTGGATTTTTTAAAGATTATTTTTCTATGGGCTACAGTAGGCGTGGATTTTTTAAAGATTATTTTTCTATGGGCTACAGTAGGCGTGGATTTTTTAAAGATTATTTTTCTATGGGCTACAGTAGGCGTGGATTTTTTAAAGATTATTTTTCTATGGGCTACAGTAGGCGTGGATTTTTTAAAGATTATTTTTCTATGGGCTACAGTAGGCGTGGATTTTTTAAAGATTATTTTTCTATGGGCTACAGTAGGCGTGGATTTTTTAAAGATTATTTTTCTATGGGCTACAGTAGGCGTGGATTTTTTAAAGATTATTTTTCTATGGGCTACAGTAGGCGTGGATTTTTTAAAGATTATTTTTCTATGGGCTACAGTAGGCGTGGATTTTTTAAAGATTATTTTTCTATGGGCTACAGTAGGCGTGGATTTTTTAAAGATTATTTTTCTATGGGCTACAGTAGGCGTGGATTTTTTAAAGATTATTTTTCTATGGGCTACAGTAGGCGTGGATTTTTTAAAGATTATTTTTCTATGGGCTACAGTAGGCGTGGATTTTTTAAAGATTATTTTTCTATGGGCTACAGTAGGCGTGGATTTTTTAAAGATTATTTTTCTATGGGCTACAGTAGGCGTGGATTTTTTAAAGATTATTTTTCTATGGGCTACAGTAGGCGTGGATTTTTTAAAGATTATTTTTCTATGGGCTACAGTAGGCGTGGATTTTTTAAAGATTATTTTTCTATGGGCTACAGTAGGCGTGGATTTTTTAAAGATTATTTTTCTATGGGCTACAGTAGGCGTGGATTTTTTAAAGATTATTTTTCTATGGGCTACAGTAGGCGTGGATTTTTTAAAGATTATTTTTCTATGGGCTACAGTAGGCGTGGATTTTTTAAAGATTATTTTTCTATGGGCTACAGTAGGCGTGGATTTTTTAAAGATTATTTTTCTATGGGCTACAGTAGGCGTGGATTTTTTAAAGATTATTTTTCTATGGGCTACAGTAGGCGTGGATTTTTTAAAGATTATTTTTCTATGGGCTACAGTAGGCGTGGATTTTTTAAAGATTATTTTTCTATGGGCTACAGTAGGCGTGGATTTTTTAAAGATTATTTTTCTATGGGCTACAGTAGGCGTGGATTTTTTAAAGATTATTTTTCTATGGGCTACAGTAGGCGTGGATTTTTTAAAGATTATTTTTCTATGGGCTACAGTAGGCGTGGATTTTTTAAAGATTATTTTTCTATGGGCTACAGTAGGCGTGGATTTTTTAAAGATTATTTTTCTATGGGCTACAGTAGGCGTGGATTTTTTAAAGATTATTTTTCTATGGGCTACAGTAGGCGTGGATTTTTTAAAGATTATTTTTCTATGGGCTACAGTAGGCGTGGATTTTTTAAAGATTATTTTTCTATGGGCTACAGTAGGCGTGGATTTTTTAAAGATTATTTTTCTAGGCGTGGATTTTTTAAAGATTATTTTTCTATGGGCTACAGTAGGCGTGGATTTTTTAAAGATTATTTTTCTATGGGCTACAGTAGGCGTGGATTTTTTAAAGATTATTTTTCTATGGGCTACAGTAGGCGTGGATTTTTTAAAGATTATTTTTCTATGGGCTACAGTAGGCGTGGATTTTTTAAAGATTATTTTTCTATGGGCTACAGTAGGCGTTGATTTTTTAAAGATTATTTTTCTATGGGCTACAGTAGGCGTGGATTTTTTAAAGATTATTTTTCTATGGGCTACAGTAGGCGTGGATTTTTTAAAGATTATTTTTCTATGGGCTACAGTAGGCGTGGATTTTTTTTTTTAAAGATTATTTTTCTATGGGCTACAGTAGGCGTGGATTTTTTAAAGATTATTTTTCTATGGGCTACAGTAGGCGTGGATTTTTTAAAGATTATTTTTCTATGGGCTACAGTAGGCGTGGATT
>NW_026878416.1:0-23961 GCF_032173495.1 Musca vetustissima | reverse complement strand
TCTACTTGGACGAGTACGTATTGCTCACCTTGTAAAACATGCGATGCATTTCCGTCCTCTAATGGAGTAATAGTAATGCATGCACATAGTCTCATCCGACAATAGAATTGGTATCATTTTAAAGGTCAACCACTCCTCTAGGATGTACTATCAACTTCTCGGGTCTATGTCCTTCAGGAGTAAATATATACGCTATAGAATGCAAATTTTGTCATTTCTCACACAAAAGTCAAGGTCCATTTGACCCGCTAAATATTGACCGATCTTTCTCAAAACAGGCATGCTTATTCTTTGGCCCGATCCCCTTCTTCATGCAAATTTTCACGATGTTCGATCCGATCTTTACCAAAAACAATAGGGGTCTTCATTGGGCAGAACTCATCCTACATGCAAAATTTCGTGAAGATTGGTGCATAACTGTGTTTACAAATTATAATGGACAGACGGACGGACACATATGTCTAGATCGATTCAGCTAGTCGAGATATGACGATCGGTATACTTAAAGATGGGTCTAAGACCAATATTTCGCGGCGTTACAAACTCTTGGGACTGCACAAAGCTATAACACCCTGACAACATAGTTGTGTAGGGTATAAACATATATATACAATAATTTTCCAAGGTCAGAGGTTATAATAACAGCTAGCCCATTAAATATAATGACTATAATTTATAAACTATTTAAAAAACACCGGCCTTATTATTTTCGACACAGTGATATTTATTTTGTGAACTCCTATTCAATTGAGGCGACAATTTAATAAATATATAAATATAATTTTATTCGGCAAGGTTATGGAAAAATACAACGCAAAGTAAAATATTCGCATAATGATATCAGATTTAGGAAAATAGAACAAGTAAAACCAGTAAGGAAAGTCCAAAAGTCGGTCGGGGCAGACTTTATTATACGTGTCTATAGAGCAGACAAATTTGGAGGACCTAAAATGGCATCGGACGAAGTTAAACGAAGTTTAATGCACTGTGCAAATTTTCATTGCTATGGGAATAGTTTTATTCACATGCTACATCATTTAGATAGAATCGGATATAAATTTATATGGGAGTCATATCTAAATCTTTTAAATAGTCACCAAGAGTTAAAATGTTATGTTTTTAAATATTTAATTAATGGATATTTTTACATTTAAGTGTGAAATATAACATCTCTCAAATGGTGTCCATTTCTTGCAAACAAAAATTGGCTCTTTTAACCGCATTTTCCATTACTAGCCATAGAGTTTCTAGTTCCAAGTTGCTTATTTCCGCTTGGATGTTGTGCTTAAGCTCTTGAATTGTTTGGGGTATATACTGATATACACAACACCCTTAAAATAGCCCCACAAAAAAGTCTGGAGGGGTCAAATCTTGTGATCATGGAGACCAAGCAAAATCACAATTTCTGGAAATTATTCGAATAGCATATTGCAGGAGTGTCTGATGGTCTTGGGGGAGCAGTTGCTGTGTCATTTGAATTTTGTACGGAAATATTTTAAGATCCCGCTTCAAAATTCTTTGCAGGAATGTTCTGCAGATTCCCAATTGAGTACAACGACGACTAGTAGAGACAGATGGAGTTTCGTTTACACTCTGTCGTACAGCCTCCACAACTACTTCATTGCGGTCTCTTTCTCTTCCTGGAAGTTCTAACACTCTTCAATGTTCCTCAAAACGGGAGACTAAATTCCAAATCATGTTGTGACTGGGTGCTGTTCGGACATTAAAATGACGACGATATTTTAGAATCCCCAAAATGCTGAATAGTGGGTGGTACATTTTTATGAGGACATGGGTCAATATAAATAATTTTTGGTGCCGATATGTGTTATTCAATGGGAACCCAAAATGCTGCATTACAGCAAATTCGGTTGGAATGCGAATATTGGGGGTACCGTTATGTGGGGGCTACTTTTGGTTCTCATATTTCTTACTAAAAATTACCAATACGATATAGCCTCAAATAATGGTTCTACTTAATTTTTGTTATTTTGAAAAATTTAGACAAGATTTTCCAACGATTTTCTTCGAGGAATGTTAAATACCTGTCGAACTTTAGGAATAGTCCCCAAAAAAAGGTTTAGTCCGTTACCTAACATAAGTGTCTATATTTTAGCATGACGAAGTAGCTGTAGCGTGGCATTCCAGTACCAATATAAGTCAACGTTCATCCATGTTTTTACATAGACCCTATACAGAGTTGAGTTTTAATTACGGTATGCTCCAGATACTAGCCCAATTTTCTAACCTGTGATATTAAACCTCCACCTTATAATGGATTTTATAAAAAGTATAGCATCACCGAACTTATCGAGGTGATTACTATTAAAAAAATAATAATCGATAATACAAACTTACATTTGTTACTTTATATTCTGCTTAAACCTTAAAGACCTTTAGACAATCCACTAAGAAATCTTTAAAAAATGTTATATTGTACCCACGTAAGATGACACTTTTGTTTCATCTTAAGTTTTATGCACAATGATACACATTCTTCTTAGTTATTCTTATTTTACAACTATTTCGTCTTCAAGTTCTATGACTAGCAATTTTTAGTAATTTATGCTTCTTAAATCTCCGATTTCCTATTCTTTTGTTTTAGTCTTTTTTTTTGCAACTTTATCATCCTCTACTCTCTCTCTCCCTTTACTTTTAGTGAATGTTAGTCATAAGAAAACAAGGAAAAGTATAACAAATGGGGAACCATTGTCTGAGATTGCATGATAAATTGGGTTATACTTCATATGGAAATGCCAGGACGAGGAGAAAAAAGCAAAGAATTCGTTACACGTTTTCTTTTTTTGCAGGAAAAAGGATGGTATCTGATGCTAACTTACATAAAGGAAACAAAGTGGAGTAGTTTGTCCAAACACAAACAAAAAGAAGTAAAGAGAACGCCACTTCCCATTATGTCGTGCATAACACGAAAACAACAAACAAAAAACAAATGTGAAATCATAGAAATAGATGAGTTAGAAATTTGTCGTAGTCATGTTGAAGAATGACCATTTAATGTGAACATTATTATAGCAGGCAATGCAGAATATCGTCATCATCATCATAGTTTACAACCTCATGACTCAAACATTCTCTCTAAAGACGCTTAACTATTTACTTTATTTTCATTATTGTTCACATCAATGTCTCGAAATGTTGAGCATGAAATTCTAGTTGGCATGTCATCAATTGTATTCCGGTGAAACGCCCCCGTTCCAAAAATAACTCTGTTAACAAGTTTCCATTCTCCATTGGCAAATGCTAATAGTCAAAGTTTGTAACTGAAGTCAATTACCAGAATTGTTTTCTTTGTTGTTTATGATTAAATCATTAGAGGTTTATTTGACAGCAACACGCGCAATGTCAAGGGTCAAACAGGTGAATGAAATAAATAAATGGCATGCTTTGTCACTTTTTTCACTTGTTACTCGCTATTAATAACAAAAATATATACAATAATTTTCCAAGGTCAGAGGTTATAATAACAGCTAGCCCATTAAATGTAATGACCATAATGTATAAACTAGGCAAAAAACTGCCCCTCAATTGAGATGACAATTTAATAAATATATAAATATAATTTTATTGGGCAGGGTTATGGAAGAATAGAACGCAAAGTAAAATATTCGCATAATGATATCAGATTTAGGAAAATAGAACAAGTAAAACCAGTAAGGAAAGTCCAAAGGTCGACGAGGAAGACTTTATTATACCTATCTATAGATCAGAGGACCATTAAAATTGCATCGGACGAAATTAAACGAAGTTTAATTCACAGTATTGTATTGTAGTCTCACTAAGCAAAACTGTGCAAACTTTCATTGCTATTGGAATACTTTTACTCACATGCTACATAATTTAGATAGAATCGGATATAGATTTATATGGGAGCCATATCTAAATCTGAATCCTTTAAATCGTCAGAACTTTTGATGCAACATTTGCATTAAATCTGACGAAACGGACACACAAAGAAACGAGTAACGATTTTCTACAAAAAATTCCTCATTCGATTTTACTGAAGATAAGAAATTTACAAAAACAATTAAACACGATGGTAAATTCGGCCCGGCCGACCTTTTTATACCCACCACCATGAGGATGATAATCAAAATACCTAAACTTAATGGGGTGGGGGTGCTCCTAGGACAAAACTCATGTTATGAAAGGACGTTGAACATACCGAAAAATACGTGAGAAAAATTATTAAAATTCTTTAACATGGATCGAAATAAACAATTTTTAGTACGAAAATGTGCTATAGAACCCAAAATACCAAATTACAGCCAATTCGATTTAGAAACGTGCCC
Source organism: Musca vetustissima (assembly GCF_032173495.1). NCBI lineage: Eukaryota > Metazoa > Arthropoda > Insecta > Diptera > Muscidae > Musca > Musca vetustissima. The sequence continues at coordinate 19,651 of NW_026878416.1, read as the reverse complement.
AAAATCCCCAAAATGCAAATAATGGGTGGTACATTTATACCAGTATGGAAAGTAGTAAATTCGGACTGTGCCGACTATATGAAACCCTTCACCACTTTGGGTATATTCTACATATGTATCCTAATAGATGTCGTCTTTACGAAGGAACATTGACATGAAATTGAACGGACTTAAATATGCGATCTTTATCTATAATTAAATCGACTAACTTCAGTTCCAACACATGCCATTCTGCAACCTATTCCATATTGTTTAAATAGCTTTAAAGCAAACTTTACACACGCTATTTGATAAGCTCCACTGTTCAAAATTTAATATCAATCAGTGCCCATTGATTATTTGGTGTGCAATCAACAGGATTAGGTTGAAATTGTATATGGAATCTATGCTATATCTAAGTCTGAACCGATTTCAAGGAAACTTGTCAGAGATTAACTTATATTAATTTTAGTACGTTTTGTCTATCGGCTTAGCTATGGGTCTTTAGTACACCATTTACTTAAAATCGGACGAAAGAATATATATATATACGAGCTATATTTAAATCTGAACCAATTACATGAAAACTTGACACACGAAAGGTTGTTGTACATTGTACAAAATTGTACAATGTACAATATATTGTACAAAATTGTACAATGTACAATATATTGTACAAAATTGTACAATGTACTGAAGTAACATTACATTAATCGGAAGAAAAGACATATGGGAGTTATATCTAAATCTGAACCGGTTTTCACGAAACTTGACACACTTTGGTCTATACCTAATTCATTACGCTATGCCAAATTTCGTGCAAATCGAAAGATATATAGGGACTTTGGTGCACCATTTACATTAAATCGGACGAAAATATATATGGGAGCTATATCTAAATCTGAACCGATTTCCAGAAAACTTAACACAAGTCATTCTAGGCCTAATTCATTACGCTATGTCAAATTTCGTGCAAATCGAAAGATATATAGGGACTTTGGTGCACCATATACATTAAATCGGACGAAAATATATACGGGAGCTATATCTAAATCTGAACCGATTTTCAGAAAACTTAACACACATTATTCTAGAACTAATTTATTACGCTGTGCCAAAATTTCGTGCAAATCGATCGATATATGGGGGGTTTGGTGCACAATTTATATAAAATCGGACGAAAATATATATGGGAGTTATATATAAAGCTGAACCGATTTTCAGGAAACTTAACACTGGCTCTCTCCTTCTGGTAACTCCCTCACAAAGAATCAATAATTTATAAACTTGTAAATTTAAATCGAAGCGAATGGAATAACCGGTTTGATCCACATTAAATCCGAAACCTCTTTGATAAAAACATATACCTCATATAAAGCGAATAAACCTCCGCAAACTGTAGTTTGAGGATATATATTGGTTGGCACCTTTATATGCTATATTGAAACATGCGCTGTAGTTATCATTTTCTGCGCAGATGTATGCCAACGTCCGCTATCCCAAAATTAGAGTTTTTTCGTTTAGAAAATTTTGCAGAAATCCTCAAATAACATAAATTGAGCGCGGTCTTTGTATGGTGGCTATGTTAAATCATGTACCTGTATTAATATAACAGTCCTTTCTATTGGGTCTAAAACCTTAAAAATACCAAAAATTGCCACGTATACCATAACGTGGGCCGATATACCCTATTCGCAATATAATTTGAATATTACGATCTCTATCGTGATTACAATAGACAGACAAGCACGACTTAATTGGCATATAATATTATTCTGATCAAGAATATATACTCCACTTAACAGTGAATAACTTCATTATAAACATTTCTCGAAAACAGTTCTAGTGCGTTCATGCGTATAAGTAACAAGGATCATGTTCACTCCAAATACTCATACGCCAACATATCAAGAGAATCCCAAAATACGCTTCAACACATTTTCGACAATAATTATAAACCTTCGCAACTAATCCCACAATTCACATTTCAGATAACTAGCTCTCATAGTTATTAAAAACAGCTTAATTTCGGATTATTGTATTAGTATATGCCAAAGCTATCATATTTCGGACAAAATCATTCAGACACACATATATATTTTATTCCTTCATAGCTTTGTCATTTTTGTATGATGTTATCTAATCATTTGAAATGTGCCACAAATCATGTTATGAAACAACAAGTCTAGTAGAAATAAAGGATTAAATTCCTTTATCCTTAACGAGGCAAAGGTCACTAGGTGGTCGTATTTATTTCTTCCTTTTTCGTTCATTCTCTGCATGCCAAAATAGTATTTCGAAACACGAAACTAGGCGAACAGCATGTCCATACCCAACTAACAATTGCTGTACAGCACGTAATCTGTAACGGTTCAAAAATCAATTTGGAGAATACGCAAAGATGATCCAGGCAGTCTACTCTGCTGAGTAGGAGGTCTTCCTTTATTTTGGTTTCAATTTTACATTTTCGTTGTTAATTGTTTAATATTTTTGGGAGGGAAGAGTTGTACCATGTGACCTGGTAATAGAGGGTATGTATAGGGAAAAAGTTTCTTTTCTGGTTTAGAAAAAAAGTAATTCAATGTTATCAGCAGTAATGCAGAACGCTTGTTTCAAGCGGGACGTTATAATTTAAAGGAACCCCACCTATTCTTGTTTTTAATTTTTCAAGATTTTCAATGCTTCCAATGCTTGTTAAGGTTTGTAACTTTGCACACATATATTTGAAGATTTGAAAGAGAAGAAACATAATTTACAAAAAATTTTTGTTATTGTTTTTTGTAATTAAAGAAAGGTCCTTATTTTTGATGGCGGACATGATAATTCCTCACTGGAACATCGGAATCCGAAAATTCTAACGTTTTAAGAAAGAATACATGTCTGGCTCTCGTATGAACTAGGATTATTGACTTCGATCTAAAATTATCAAAATGGCGGACCTTTGAAAAAATATTTTTGGAAAATCGCCGATTTTTGGCCAAAAGCCAAGTTAAAAAATAAGGAAGATCTTTATCCTAGTTCATACGATAGCTATACACTCACAGACAAACGTGTAAAAATTTGGAATCGATTGGGTTATCAGTTTTTGAGATATCGTGCCCGCCATTCGCATAAGAGAAAAACGCGTTTAAAGTTTAAAAAGCTCTTTAGCCGTCACTTGATCCTGACACAATAAATCGGCTATATTTTCAACAGTTCTTGAGATCTCCACTTTAAATTTTGTAGGGACATTCTTGAATTAGTGTAGATTTGAATTAAATAAAAAAAAATTACCCCGAGAATGGGGGATCCCCTTAATATAAGTTGCGAGCATTAAATTGAAACCTTTTCTTGTTTTAATTATTAAATTAAGATGTTTCACTTTTATATAAGGGTTTTATTATTTTAATAGATTCTATGGCGTAATGACCATTTATGTAACTCCACCATAAAATATAGAAGAGATGGTGGTGGAGAATATATTTATTCTTTTCAAAGTATATATCCATGGTTAGGGGAGGAATGCCGTATAATATATAACCTACATGTCATGAGAATAATAATAATAGGTACCAAATCTCTCCAATCTCTTTTGGATAGTCCCCATATAAGGGTACCCCAAATGTTCGGTATTTTGGAATTCTTGAGCGCGTTTTCCAACCGAATTCGCTGCAATTTAGTATTTTGTAGTCGTATATGGTAACAAATCTCCCCACCAAAAATTATTAAAATTCGCCCCCATATTGGGGTAGTCCCCATATAACCCCCTTTTTATACCCTCCACCATAGTATGGAGGGTATATACTTTTGTCAATCCGTTGGTAACTCATCGAAATATTCATTTCGGACCCTAAAAAGTATATATATTTTTGATCAGGGTAAAATTCGAAGACGATATAGCCATGTCCGTCCGTACGTCTGTTGTAATCACGCTATCTTCTGAAGAAATTGAGATAGGGTGCTAAAATTCTGCATAGAGTTGTCTTTTGTTTGCAGGCAGGTCAAGTTCGAAGATGGGATATATCGGTCCACATTTAGGCATAGCTCCCATATAAGGGTTCTTATTGGCTACTAAATGTCTCCACAAAAACTATAAATATAGGTTCACTTTTTCTTGTAGTCCCCATATAACAGTACCTCCTAATTTTCAGTATTTTTTGGGGGTTTTGATCGTATTTTTCCGCCGAATTGGCTGTAATTTAGTATTTTGATTTCTTAATGAGTTCCAAATCTCTCCACAAAAAATTATAAATATAGGTCCATTTTTTCAGATAGCCCCCATATGAGGGTACCCCCAATTTTCGGTATTTTTGGGTTCTTGAGCGCGTTTTTCAACCGAATTCGCTGCCATTTGGTATTTTGTTGTCGTATATGGTAACAAATATCCCTACCAAAAATTATTAATATTTGCCCCCTTTTTGGCGTAGTCTCCATATAAACCCCTTTTTATATTAAAATAGTTATTTGATTTGTTCCGCGTTTTGGATTTGGTCCTAAAACTCTGTTGTAATCATTTCACCAGCGTAAGGTTCGATAATGAACTATATATGAACTATAGTCCAGATTTAGGCCTAGGCCTAGCCCCTGTGTTGGACGTACCAGAAGGACTGGACCGATATTCCCCATTTTCGAACTTGAACAAAGTTTGGAATAAATAATAAGATAGGCAAGTTTTGGATGAAATCAAAATTTACTGAAATGAAATTGGTCCAAAGAAACATGGAGTCTAGAACCAATATTTCGATGAGGCACATTTTTACTGTATCAAAGTGTATATACCCTCAATAGTCATAAGGCTGTGGGTATAAATATCCATTAAAATTGCTGAAATTTGTATTTGGTGTTTATTATGGTTTACATAATCAGTTTGTTGAAAGGTCACTTTTTGGCATATTTCCCTATATTTTCATTTCAAGTACCTGTCAGTATATCTATGGTGGAGGGTCCCGGCCGAAGGCTTTTTCACATGTTTACTTTCAAACAGGGTTTCGTCCAGTTAATCTGCAGTTCAATCAACAGCACTGTGCAAAAAATTTTTAGGTGGTGAAAAATTACTATGAAAGACTTTAACGAATATATTAACAATCCAGAAGAACAAATTCAACACATGTCAATTTTTATAGTTTTTGTTGTCTATTTTTGACTATTGCAGGTTATTTTTAGGATTACAGTAAAGTCGATTGAGGAGTATTCTTTTAAAACATATCTTCCTTTTGCTTTAAGTTCTTGTGGGTCTTGAAACCTAATTAAATACCACGAGACAATATTTTCATAAAACTTTAGATACGGCCCCAAAATCGATCGTCTCCCACTTTTAGCTTATCCTTGTTCAGAAATAATAAATTTCAATTTGGGTCCACATTTTTAGGTAGCCCCTATATAACAGTACCCCAAATTTCGATATTTTTGGGATTTTTTTGGGGTTTATAACCAAATTGCCTGCAATGAATTGAATTTTCATTAGGTGTGAAATATTCGTACTAAGAACGGTTAATATTGACTTATATTTCGGATAGGCCTTATATAAACTATTTGGAATTTAGAATATTTTGAGCACGTTTTTCATCCAAATCAGTTACACCTCAAATTCAATTAAATTATGTCATAGTTTTATGCCATAGAATGAGAAGTTCGTTGGTGTCTGACTTCGTGGTCAAAAATGCATTTGCAGACAACTACAATACATTTCCCACTGCAATGTGTCTTTACTGTGTGGCGAATGTCATGTGTCGTCACTTTGTGCCATCACTGTTATGTGTCGTCATTTTGAGATGAATTATGTTTTCAATACAGTCTCATAAATATGGGAAATTACAAAAATCTTTTAAATTCCTTGAAACTGAGGTTTGCAAGGTTATAACTCGTGAACTATGAAAATGAGTGAAAATGTGTTGAAGCCAACGAGTTTTTTTGTGTTCCTTCCTGATTTGTGCCTAAACTACAAAACGCACGCACATGTGATCAGTGGCTGAGTTGCAGAATACCCCATGGACAATATGGTTCTAATGTATGATTTTTTGATATAATCACTGCATCCATTGAAAACGGATGCTGACATTTTGAAGCCGGATTTTCGGTGTTTTTGAATTTTTCTTATAATTAGGATGCGCATCCAGATAATGGACTAAACTAATTATAGGATTGTAGAACCCGTGATTTTGCTTCGTTTAGTGTATATCTCATGAATGTGCTCACCGTAGCTTCTTTGCAATTGGGGTCCAAGGACAAAAATTTGGTGCGTAAATATTTATTACATATATTTTGAGTTTGAAATTAAAAAATTCCATTCAAATTCCGTGGAACCCCGCGTTTAGATCTAATGAGCCCATCTATGGTCAATTCCGCCCAATAAAACGGCGGATATAGGTACCTTGAATGTGGGAAAAACCGCAAAAATTTATTTTGACAAATTCGCGTATATAATCGCGTTTTTCTTCGAATTGATTTTACAGACATTCATATTCGCGAATCTGTGTGAAAATAGGTCAAAAATCGATTAGTGGAGGCACATCTGCGGTTCTTAACATTCCTTTTAAAATAGTTGTATTTTGTGTATTTTCACAGGAGATTACTGAAATCGGATGTGCATAAAAATCGTATGCACGTTGCGCAATTTTTAGCTATTTATATTGTTTTTGCATAGAAAAGTGCATCGAGCGGCACACTTTGACCGCTAAATTAAAGATCGAAAAATTCACAATTATTGAAAGACATTGATTCGGTTTATACGAAAACCGCATGCGCAACAACTGATTTCAACTAATACGCGAATTGCATGCTTTTAAATATTGATAATTTTTATGTATTGTAACTGCAATATATTTAGTCATTTTTACAGTCGAAACTGTTATCAGATGAATATACCGATATTTAACAAACATCTATAAGAATTTGAGGAAAAAGCGTCGCATATTTTAGAAGATTAAGGCAAAACCGCATTCCCTTAACCATACTAAATAAATCGAGGACTCAGAAAACATTTCGATTTATTTAAAAATTAATTTATTTTATTTTCAGTTATTTTCAAGCTTTTATTTGTTTTTCGCGACTATTAAACCGGATTTCAATGTGATTTGACTAGTACTGCAAAGAAAGCAAATGTGTTTAACCATTTGTAAAGAAATTAGCGAATTACTACAAATAGGAATTAATTTAATTTATATTTGAAATACAAGATTTAAAACCGCTATAAATTTTGTGCACAGCATCCGAATTTGTGAACGCCAACATATTTTAAATAGAGCATATTTTTCTTAACCTATGTACCAAAAATCATAAATGTGCTCGCAAAAAATTTTTTTCAATTTTTTTTATAGAATTTTAAAAGAATTTTGTAATTTCCCATATATTTGAATTGATTTGAATTTCTTTCTTTGAATTTCAGCACATTAATCAAATTCAAACAGAAATTATATTGTGGTTTCGGTTTAGAAAAATATTGTTTCTACAAAAACTAAATTTACATTTCCTAATTATGAATTATTTTTGAGAATTAATTTGATTATTTAAGGGGGAGATGTTGTAAAGAGTAAATAATACATTTTGAAATTAATTAATAATGAAACATTTCGTTCTCATTTAATTCATAAAATAATTTCATAGGCGACTATATGGCGTATGATCAACATCGTGTATTTTATTATGTTAATTATACGTTGATGGTACATAATTTAATCATTACACTTGGAATATTGAATGTAAGTGTCAAAGGTCGTTCTTATTAAGGTACGATATATTTAAAATTGAATTAATGAAGCCAATGCGAAAATGTAAACATGGACCTATACCGATATGGGGGTTAACTCTAAACATGTATGCATGTATTCTATCCAATGAAAAATTATAGCCAAATTCATTGAAATTACCAAATACCACAAACGTGGACCATAGGAATCAAAAATAAATCCAGTGAGTGGGAAAGTATAGTCGTGCTGGGCCGAGAATATCATACGCTTATAAAGGAATATATGCATGCTAAATATCATATCTACATTGTAGTGATTTTATGCGGAAGGCACTTTTTATAAATTCACCTAATCATCAAAGTGTTATCTAATCATAAGGAAAAATTCATAAATAATACCCAATCAGTCGGGACCCATATATGGATGCCATGTCAAAATATATTTTGAAAAAACATAATATAAGGGCTATATTGAAATTTCTATGCAAAGTGATTACATTCACTTTGGTTGGAAAATTCGGCTGAAAACTGCAAGCTCCTTCTTCTATGTAAATACACACCCAATTTATATCTTTGAATCAATTTATTTCTTCGAATTTTAGCACATTAACCTTTTTAAAATAAAAAGATATTATGGTTTTGGGTTACTAAGATATTGTTATTGAAAAAGTGAATTTACATTTTATAATTATGGATTTTTCGAGGAATTAATTTTATTATTTGAGTGGGAGATTTCTTAAAAATGTACATAATACGTATTGAAATTAATTAGTATGGAAGAATTTCGCTCTGATTTAATTCATACAATTATTCCGTATGCGACAGTATGGCGTATAATTAACAACGAGTGTTTATACCCTTCATCACACTGTGGTACAGGGTATTATGTCTTTGTGCATATGTTTGTTTAAGAATATGCATGGAATCACTTTCTGAGTCGATTTATGCATGTCCGTCCGTCCATGTATTTTTGTAAACAAAATACAGGTCGCATTTATGATCCGATTTGGATGAAATTTAGCACAGTTCACTTATTTGCCCCAAGGCCGAACCCTATTAAAATTGGAGAAAATCAATTCAGATTTAGATATAGTTCCCATATATAGTTTCGTCCGATTTAATGTAAATAGTGCACCAAACTCCCAATATTGGTCCGATAGAAGCAAAATTTTGCACAGAGTACTTAATTAGGTCCCAACTGATGTATGCGAAATTTTGTTGAAATCGGTTCATATTTAGATATAGCTCCCATATATAGTTTCGCCCGATTTTAGGTAAATGGTATGCCAAAGTCCCTATATATCTTCCGATGTGCACGAAATTTGGCACGGTGTACTCGATTGAGTCTAGAATGATTTCTTCAAAATCGGTTCAGATTTATATATAGCTCCCATATATAGTTTTACCCGATTTTAGGTAAATGGTATGCCAAATTCATTATATATCTTTCGATGTGCATGATATTTGGCTTAGCATACTGAATTGAGTCTAGAATGATATGTGTAAAATTTCTTGAAAATCGGTTTTAGATTTATGCGGTGTACACAATATCATATTTGAATGGCACTCTTGCCCAAATTTTGCTTGTTTGATAGTGTGGCCTCACACGTTTGTCATTCATTAGGCAACCACGAAAATATTTATGGTTGTTGGACAGTCAGTAATCGATAAAAAAGTTGACAGTCAAAAATTATAGTGTGTACACCGCTTTAGATATAGCTCTCATATGTGGTCGACCGATTTTAAGAAGCACCCAAAATATGGCCATTAGGAAATTAGTATAACGAAACCTGTGACAAGTTTCATTGAAATCGGTTCATATTTGGATATAGGTTTTTATCCAATTTAAATAAATGGTGCACCAAACTCCTCATGTTTGTAATATTGACATGAAATTTTGCAAAACGTACAAAATTGAGCATTTTGATATTTTTAATATTTGCTTTAAATCGATTTACATAATTTTGATCCATTGTAACAAACGAATGACATGTTGATCTAAGTCAGTTCACATTTACGCAAAGGTCCTTAATGGCCCTTCTATGAGGATGCATTCGTTTAATATACCCATAGTGGTGAAGAGTATCATATAGTCGGCTCCGTCCGACTTTACTACTTTCTTTACCGGTTAATTATGTTAATTATATGTTAGTAGTATATAATAGAATTATTACCCATGGGAAATTAAATGTAAGTTTAAAAGGTCATAATCATTAAGGCACGTTATTAAAAATTAATAAAACTTAAGAACAGAAGCAAATTAAAATTAGTAAGGAAAGTTCAAAAGTCGGACGGGGCCGACTATATGATACCCTTCATTACTTTGGGTACATACAAGATATGTGAATATCTACAATATCCTGTAGACAGAACAGGACCATTGAAATGGAATCTGGCGAACTTAAATGTGCTATATAGATAGATATTTTAACCAATTGGAAAAAACCCATACACATACCATACACATAGCATGTTAACGGGCAAACTTGGATTCTTTGGTGTAGGGTAGACTGGGGCACCTTTGGCATCGGGGTACATTCTGCAATCGCGTTTTCGATATAAAGCTCTCACCGTACATCATTAGTTTCGATACATAGGTATCGAATATCGAAATAAATAACTGCCGCAAAGTGTTAAATCTCTAGCTAATAAAGTTATTTAGATGCACGGGTTTTTGTAAAGCTATTTCTTATAGTGTCTGTGTGATCTTGAGACGTCAACGTCCGCCGCTTGAAAATATAGCCTTAAAAACCAAAACAAAATAGAACCTTCAGGGGATCTGTATTTCAACCAGACTGATAGCGGTGACTATGGTGCCGAATATGCCCCATCAAATGTCGAAGCTACCCCGGGTAGGGGCACATTCGGCGAATTTGATTTTTTTACAAAACTGTACAAATGTTTAACTAATACTAATATAATATATAATTAAGTATCAGAGGACAATAATCAGCCATCAAGTTTTTATATATGTTGAATAAGTACTGAGATATGGAGCTCTAAACAAATAGTGCCAAAGGTGCCCCAGTCTCCCCTTCCATTTGTATGAAATCTATTAAAATTATGTATGGGAGCTATATATTAACACATGGATTTACAGATTAACATGGATTTACACAGGTAACTTAATTGGCCCAAGGACGAACCCTATTGAAATTGGAGAAAATCGGTCCACGTTTAGATAGCTCCCATATAAGGGTACCCCCCAATTTTCAATACTTTGAGGTTCTTGAGCGCGTTTTTTTTTTTTTGCTGAATTCGCTAAAATTTGGTATTTTGAGTTCCTATTGGGTAGTAAATCTCTCCACTAAATATTATAAATATGGGTCCATATTTTCGGATAGACCCCATATAAGGGTACACCCAATTTTGCGGTATTTTGGGGGTTTTGATCGCAGTTTTCGACCTAATTCGCTGAAATTTGGTACATTGAGTTCTAAAAATTATATTATATATTAGTACGTCAAGTTCTTCTTAGGTAGCAAATCTCTCCACTATAAATTATAAATATATGTAGGTAAATTTTTTCCGGTAGCCCCCATATAAGGGTACCCCCCAATTTTCGGTATTTTGGGGTTCTTGAACGCGTTTTTCAACCAAATTCTTGTAGTCGTACACTGTGGTACAGGGTATTGTCTTTGTGCATATGTTTGTACCAGATTTAGACGAAATTTGGCACAAGTCATTTATTTGGCCCAAGGACGAACCGTATTGAAATTGGTGAAAATCGGTTCAGATTTAGATATAGCTCCCATATATATTTTCGTCCGATATAGGCACCGAAGTCCCTATATATATCTCGATTTGCACGAAATTTAACACAGACTACTGAATTAGGCCCAGACCAATGTGTGCTTAGTTTCGTGAAAATCGGTTCAGATTTAGATATAGCTCCCACATATAGTTTTGTCCGATTTTATGTAAATGGTGCATAAACGTCCCTATATATCTCTCGATTTGTACGAAATTTGGCATAGACTGCTGAATTAAACCTAGAATGATGTGTGTTAAGATTCGAGAAAATCGGGTCAGAGTAAGATTTAGCTCCCATATACAGTTTTACCAGATTATATGTAAATGGTGCACCAAAGTCCCTATATATATATATATCTCTCGATTTGCACGAAATTAAATTAAGTCTAGAATGATGAATGATGATGGCTGATGATGAAATTGAAATTCGATTCAGATTTTAATATAGCTCACATATATTTTCGTCCGATTTAATGTAAATATTGCACCAAAATTGATTCTAGAATGAGGTGTGTTAAGTTTCGAGAATATCGGTTAGGGTTTAGATATAGGTCCCACATATATATTATAGACCGATTTTATGTAAATGGTGCACCAAACTGCTAATGTTTGTCCGATTGACACGAAATGTTGCACAACGTACCATATATATTTCGACGGGTGTCTGATTGAGATTATATTTTTAATAGTGCGGCATACTAAATTAAATCCTTAAATCTGTTTGAAATTAAATGTAGCATAGGTTGACATGACATGAAATTGTTACGATACATATATACACATAGTGGTGAAGGGTACCTTACTGGTTTTTCCTTACTGGTTTTTGTTATCACATATATTCAATTCAATACCCAAAGATTTCCTATATTAAAATCAGAACCGATTTAAATCAATTGCATTAGCTGTGCAAATTTTTGCTCAATCGGACAATATTGGGAGTTTGGTGTATCATTCACAAAAAAAAAAATCGGACGAAACTATATATGGGAGCTATATCAAAATCTGAACCGATTTTAACATAAATTCGCAGACATTAGTCTGGAACTAAGTCTATACTCTATGCAGAATTTTGTCCCAATCCGACAAATATTGGGAGTTTGGTGTATCATTCACAAAAAATCGGAGGAAAATGTATATGGGAGCTATATGAACGATATGCACAAAAACTGCTGAAATTAGTATAACTTAACATGTGACATGTGTCGATGAAATCGGTTTAGATATAAATATGCTATAAATCGATTTACATAATTTTGTCCCATTGTAAGAAGCAACCCTATATCTGAGCAAATGATAAATTTACTATGTGTTGCAGAATGACATGTTTATGGATCTATTTTCGTGTTAGTGGTCCTTCAAAAATTCGACGTCTTCAATTTGGCCTTAAACTAATATTGTGTTCACCACACATTTTTCGGCCGAGGTTTCTTTAAAACACATTAAAAAAAATCATCCTTTTTTGGTTAGAATTTCATTTGTAAATTATTTTTTATGGTCATTATCTAAACTTTGTTTTTCTGTTTTCGTTTTATTTTGGGTTTATAATCCCGCTTGAGTTTTGCAAATTACGGGGTTTGTTAGTCGCTTAGTTAACTTTATCCGATTTGGTTTTGAGGTTACAACAATTATATTATGTGTCAAGTTAACACCACTTCTCAGCACTTGATTATCCTTTGCAACGGTGAGTTGTGGAAGGGATGGGCGGAATTTTCATTACACACAAATGACACATACAGTGTTTGACCCTTGAGATGATTAAACTGTGATAACTGTGTTGTTGCTTTGATTAGTTATTTTGTACCTTGCCTGAAGGGTGAATTCACATAGCAATTCACAACCAATCGTACACCTGACTTTCCCTTCTTCTACTTTAATTTGCTTTTCTCTACGGTGTGTTTGTTTTTCTTAAATGCTTTCAATTTAGATTCAATTTTCTTTTCACTTGTTTGCCCTCACCTTTCGTTTTCATTTTTGTTGTTTTTTTTCGGAATTTTTCCACTTTCACTTTGGTCTACAAAAGGGACCACTTAAATGGAAGCTCATTACGACCACAGCAACTACTACCAAAACGATTACAGTATGCAGGGTAGGTAGGTAAGATTGTAGTAGTTGTTGCCGAAGAAAGAAGGACACAGTTTATTTTATTATCCTTGAAATTGTTTTCTGGCTTTGTGTTTACACAGAATACATATTCACTTGTTTTGGTGATTGATGCCTCCTTGGCTGATAGTGAAACATTTTGTCTTCATTGGTACCAAAATTATCAACATCAACGTAGATTTTCTTTTCTGCTTTTACCGGAAAATGTTCAATGTATCACATTCCGGTCCTATGTAAATATTTTGTCACACAAACACACGCTCAGACAAAAAATAAAAATATTACAATCGTGTTATTTTTCCGGCCCCAAAAGCAAATATACACACAGGGATATCAGCACTTCGTTTTCACAACTAAACTCAAACGTACGAAAAACCTCAAATCCGAAATTGGGCCAAGTTTTATTTCAACGCTCCGTATTTTTGTCGTAATATTTTTCAAGCGTACAAAAAACGACACACAAACAACCGATGGACCAGTTTACGATTTTTGTTCATTCGCTTTATGCTTGGACGTTATTTCTTATATGCGTATTTCAATGACCTATTGTAAACACGTACGTTTAACTACTAACTTTAGTTCGGAACATTTTCACAAAACGGAGATGCCATTGTTAAGATACAGCATTCGGCAAATAGAATGTAATACTCCCACAAGTAGTACGGCGCCGTCTCAATAATTTTGTTTTTCTTTACAACTTTCAACAAAACTTGACTCTCTTCGAAGTTAGAGAGATAGATTACTGGGAAGAAGTTGCAACGCTCTCACAAATACAATGTCGCGAAACAGACACTATGCTTCAATATGTTGCTAAAGGATTTTAGTTAACAGAGATAGCACAGTGGTGTTAATGACCTTAATATAATGTTTAAAAATGAATACTAAAATAATTTTTTTAAACATATTTAAAAAAAATATTTACCAATAAGACTGGGCAAAATGGGCTGAATGTATTTTAACGACGTGTTTCACTTTGAAGCTGTGGTAGGTTCATCGGGGACCAGCAGGTGACGGATAGTAGTGGCGGCAGATTGGTCACAGCGACAGCCTGATGAATACGTTCAGTCGTCGTCAACGCATCCCGAATAATAGGCGGGTTTTTCACAACCCTCACATGACCCTGCCCTCAGTCCCCATCATGTACTCAGTTGCTGTCAACGCACGCAAAGAATAGAGAGTGTTGCTACTGGAAAATGTCTTTCACAAAAACTACTAGAACATTTTGAATTTTTGGTTTGAATGAGTTTTCAATCACTCCTGGAAAAGGGGACCGAAAAGACATCTTTAATGAGTCGATTGAGGGTTAAAGTTGTATATTCTTCGATATTTTATCAGTAAAATTTCCGAAGACACTATATACGTAAAATGCAAGTATTTCACGAAATCTTAATTCGAAAATTATATAAATGCTTGAAAAGGGGAAATATTGCCCCCCTTTTTAGGTTACCTCCCGACGTAAACTTTCAAACCGCCGATACACGTGTCTTCTTTTTTAGACCCTCTTTCATAATCTGTTGGAATTTCCCGGTAATTATAAAAAAATTGAAATTTGTCGCACAGTGTAATTATACCCTACACAACTATGTTGTCAGGGTATTATAGCTTTGTGAAGCCCCAAAAGTTTGTAACGGCGCGAAATATTGCTGCTAGATTCACCTTAAAGTATACCGATCGCCATATCTCGACTAGCTGAGTCGATCTAGACATGTGTGTCCGTCCGTCTGTCCATTTTAAATTGTAAACACGATACAGGCCACAGTTATGGACAAATCTTCACGAGATTTTGCATGTAGGATGGTTACCAGATGACCTAAAGACCTAAAGAATGTTAGAGATAAATAATCTTATAAACCAGAACTGCGGCGATATTTGGATGAGGCATCCAATCTTTAGACTACAATCCGGAGTCTAACACGATCCAAAACCAGTAAGAAAACCAGTAAGGAAAGGACTGGGCCGACTATATGATACCCTTCACCACTTTGGGGATATTCTACATATGTATCTTTATTCTACATATCGTATTTTCGATGGAACATTGATTTCATACTTTTTAACTAGACTTTAAGCTAACTTTACGCACGCTATTTGGTATGCTTCACTGTTTAAAATGTAATATCAATCAAGCACCCATTGATTATTTGGTTTACAATCAACATGAATTTATACTAATTTCAGTAAGTTTTGCCAATCGGCCTAGCTATGGGTCTTTAGTACACCATTTACCTTAAATCGGACGAAAGAATATATAGGAGCTATATGCAAATCTGAACCAATTTCGAGAAAACCAATTTCTAGAAAACACACACTAGGTTATAGTAACTTCAGTACATTGTACTTTGGAGGGACTTTGGAGACCCATTTACTTTAAATAGGACGAAAATATATATGGGAGCTATATTTAAACCTGACCAAATTTTCTCGAAACTTGGCACTCGTCATTCTTGACCTAATTCAGTACATCATGCCAAATTTCGTGAAAAGCGAAAGATATATAGGGACTTTGGTGCCCCATTTACATTAAATCGGACGAAAATATACACGAGAGCTATATCTAAATCTAGACCGATTTTCGGAAAACTGAGCACAAATCGAAATGTCGTGCAAATTGAAAGATATTTATGGACTTTGGTGCACCATTTACTTTAAATCGGACGAAACTTTATATGGGAGCTATATCTAAATCTGAACCGATTTTCTCGAAAATTACCAAGCATCATTCTGGACCTAATTCAGTATTCTGTGCCAAATTTCATGCAAATCTAAAGATATAGAGGGACTCTGGTGCCCGTTTACCTTAAATCCGACGAAAATATATATGGAGCTATATCTAAATCTGAACCGATTTTCTCGAAACTTAGCATACATTATTCTAAACCTAATTCAGTACTCTGTGCTAAATTTCATGCAAATCGAAAGATATAGATGGACATTGGTGCCCCATTTACCTTAGATCCAACGAAACTATATATGGGAGCTATATCTAAATCTGAACCGATTTTCTCGAAACTTAGCATACATTATTCTAAACCTAATTCAGTACCCTGTGCCAAATTTCATGCAAATCTAATGATATATAGGGACTTTGGTGCACCATTTACCTTAAATCGGACGAAAATATATATGGGAGCTATATATAAATCTGAACCGATTTTCTCGAAACTTAGCATACATTATTCTAAACCTAATTCAGTACCCTGTGCCAAACCATCATTCTGGACCTAATTCAGTACTCTGTGCCAAATTTCATGCAAATCGAAAGATATAGAGGGACTTTGGTGCCCCATTTACCTTAAATCCAACGAATATATGTATGGAGCTATATCTAAATCTGAACCGATTTTCTCGAAACTTAGCATACATTATTCTAAACCTAATTCAGTACCCTGTGCCAAATTTCATGCAAATCGAATGATATATAGGGACTTTGGTGCACCATTTACCTTAAATCGAACGAAAATATATATGGGAGCTATATCTAAATCTGAACCGATTTTCTCGAAACTAGGCACACATCATTCTGGACCTAATTCAGTACTCTGTGCTAAATTTCATGCAAATCGAAAGATATGGATGGACATTGGTGCCCCATTTACCTTAGATCGGACGAAACAATATATGGGAGCTATATCTAAATCTGAACCGATTTTCTCGAAACTTGGCACACATCATTCTGGACCTAATTCGACGAAACTATATATGGGAGCTATATCTAAATCTGAACCCATTTTCTCGAAACTTGGCACACATCATTCTGGACATAATTCAGTACTCTGTGTCAACTTTCATGCAAATCGAAAGATATCGAGGGACTTTGGTGCCCCATTTACCTTAAATCGGACGATAATATATATGGGAGCTATATCTAAATCTGAACCGATTTTCCCAATTTCAATAGGGTTCGTCCTTGGGCTAAATAAGTGACTTGTGCCAAATTTCATGCAAATCGGATTATAAATGCGATCTGTACTTTGTTTACAATTTAACATCTACAGACGGACGGACGGACGGACATGCATAAATCGACTCAAAAAGTGATTCTATGCATATTCTCAAAAGGAACCATGTGTCTATCTCGTTTTCTTTTGCCTGTTACAAACATATGCACAGAGACATAATACCCTGTACCACAGTGTGGTGAAGGGTATGAATAGTAAAGTCGGACTGGGCCGATTATATGATTTGCATGTCAATGTTCCCTCGAAGGAACATACGCAAGTCTTTCTGCAATCTATAATATGCATACCATGGAAAAAATTTATAGAAAACCTTTTATAGCAAAATTGATACACTATATTCGGTACGCTGCACTGTTAAATTTAATTTCAATCAGACACCCGTTCGAAATACATATGGAAGCTATGGCTGCATCTGCACTAATTTCAACGAAACGTCATAACGTCATTCAAGTCTCAATTTGATACATTTTTCAAAATTTCGTGTCAATCGGACAAACATTTATGTAAAATCGGACGAATATGTATGAATATTTGAGAGCTATATAGAAATCTGAAACGATCTTAAACTTACCACACATCATTCTAAACACAATTCAGTACACACATCGTTCTAGACTCAATTCAGTACGCTAATCCAAATTTCGTGCAAATCGAAGGATACATAGGGACTTAGGTGCACTATTTAACTCAAAACGGACGAAAATATATATGGGAGCTATATCTAAATCTGGACCCATCATTCCCAATTTCAACAGGGTTCGTCCATGGCCCAACTAAGTGACATATGCCAAATTTAATACAATTCGGATCATAAATGCGACCTGTAAGTTGTTTAAAATTTAAAATGGACAGACAGACAGACGGTTGGACGGACAGGCATAAATCGGCTTCGAAAGTGATTCTATGCATATTCTTAAAAGGAACCATGTGTCTATCTCTTTTCCTTTTGCCTGTTACATATGCACAAAGACATAATACCCTGTAGCACAGTGTGGTGAAGGGCATAAAAATTTAATCTCAACAACACACTCGTTCGAAATACATATGGAAGCTATAGTTGCATCTGCACCAATTTCAACAAAACCCAATAACGTCATTCAAATCTCAACTTGATACGTTGTGCAAAATTTAGTGTTAATAGGACAAACATTAGGAGCTTGGTGAACCATTTATGTAAAATCGATCGAAAATATATATGGGTGCTATATCTAAATCGGAGCGGATATTTACGAAACTTAGCACACATCATTCTAGACTCAATTCAGTACCCTATGCCAAATTTCGTGCAAATCGGAAGATGTATAGAGACTTTGGTACACCATTTACATTAAATCGGACGAAAATATATATAGGAGCTATATATAAATCTGAGCCGAACGGTTACAACAACAATTAACACACACTATTTTATGCTCAATTCGGTACGATGTCTCATAAGACTTTAAAAAAGTTTTTAAATTCTTCCAAATGAATTGCATATTTTTACAGAACTCTGTTTAAGTTTTAACACTTTAAACATTCCCAACATCACAACATGTTTCCCAGCAACAATTACACACTCCTTTGTTCTCTCATATTCAATGAGAACGCAACAATCTCTCAGTGCCACGGCAATACACATTACCTTAACCCACAATAATGGTAACTCATTAAATAACTCTCATTCATTCTCATTTTCTCCGAACGTTATTTACTCTCTCTCGCTCTGATTCTCTTGCTGTCACTCTTTCACTCTTCAGTCTCAGACAGCAACAACACAAACAAGAAATTACAATTTCACTTTTAGTTCATTCACATTTATGCCATGGCATTTATGCTATGGCTATGTTTCACTTAACGGGGAAACCGTACAAATAATTTTTCTTCTACTTCTTTAATTTGAAGGCTATAAGGAAAGGCCATGGTTGTCTCGCTGGGGTAGTTGTTGTTTTGGTTCTGTTGTCGTTGTAGCAGTCAGTATTTGAACAAAAGCAGAACTAACCTTAGTTATACTAATTAAGATTAGTTATAGACTTATTGTGACAAGACAAATGTTTTGGGGATTATTACAATATGGTGGGATAAACATTCGAAGAAGAAGACTAAATGCAAACTATTTGAATGCACACTATTTAAATAAATTTTATATGTGTTTTTGGTAAAAAAGCTGAAGCAAATTTTAATGAAATGTCTAGGAAAAAGAAAGCAAAATTTATGT
>NW_026878415.1:0-24143 GCF_032173495.1 Musca vetustissima | reverse complement strand
CAATAACCTAAACCTATGACAGCAAACAACCACTGGGCTGGAAAGCACATATGGGTGATAACTTTGCAGAGATGGAAAATACGAATTAAGTATTGAAGGGGAAAGTTCGTGTGTTACTGCCAAGGGGTGTAACGATAAATAAAAACTATTAGGTTGGGAAAAAATAAATTTTTTAGGCCGGTCGTCGAAAATGTCGATAAATCCGGAGAAATGATCGAAGTTGACCGGCGTGTTAGCAGCCATAACATCTCTCAGGAGCTAAAAATCGACCATAAAACTGTTTTAAACATCATGTAGATTATAATTTTTATCGGGATTTATTTAACATATCGACGCCTCCGAACCATAGTATAAGCTTTTAACACTAGAAAGACGGGAATTTTGTATATACCTATACCAAAATGATCTCATTCTGAAAGAGTTTTTATTGTGCAAAGAATTTTTTTTTAACTAATTTTTTAATATTTTTACATTATTTACAATCATAAAAAACGTTTTTATTGTTTTCGGTGATAGAGCTCTCGAGTTTGCCCTTCTGAAAAATAAGAGCGCGGACAAAACGTTCGAAAAAGATGAAGTCTTTACTCTATGAGTGAAATCGACTGGAAATATAAAATTTATTTTTCCCGATTTTCAAAAGGTCAAAATGACCGCTTTTAGGCAATATAGGTATAGCACATGTGAATACGGGGAATGAAAGAGGGGAGGACGCTGCTACTATGATTAATAAACGTTGTTCTATGTGGTACAAAAAGTCACTAAATTTTAAAAAGCTGGGTCATAATATACACAATGGTTTTTGTACTTGAAATTGAAAAACGGTCAAAATGACTGCCTTCGGCAATCTAGTGTTAAAGTATGGAAGTTTCTTTAATCGTACGTGCCATGCTAAGTACATTTTTGCTTATAACTTTGGTTTGGATTGGCCGATGATTACCAAAATTTCAGTGAATTTAAATTAAGGACCGTAGTATCTAAAAACGTAAAGAACTTTAAAACATGCTTAGTCGACTTAGCATACTATGGTTCGGAGGCGTCGATATATGCAATGGAATTGACAATATATACCCACTGAGTTTACGAAATCCAGACAATGTAAACGTACTGTTACACCATTCACACAAAGCTGGATTCAAAAATAAGATCGTTGTTTGGGTGCCACACCAATTAACAGAAAAAATAGGATGGATCGAATTTCCATCTGCGAAACTTTGGCCTAACGGAATGAGATATAACCATTTCTTTTCTTGCATTGCAAAATGTCTGTAATGATAAAATAGTGAAAAAGTGTTAAGATACCCTCCACCATAGGTATACTAACAGGCAGGGAGTACGCAGGGGGCGGCCCGGGCCCCCCCGAAATGAATTTTTTTCACAGTAAATTTATGTTTGCAACAGCAATTTTTTTCATTTTGTACTACCGGCTCCCCCCCAAATGAAATCCTGTGTACGTTGCTGCTAACAGGTATTTGAAATGAATATATAGGGAACATACCAAAACGTGATTACATAGTGTAGGAAGTAGCGAATATTCGGGGACATCATTATATGAGGGCTAAGCCTAATTAAATGCTATTTTAAACCCAATTTTCAGTAATGTTTTATATTTTTAATTCTTTCCTTCAGGAGGTATCATTATATGGAGGAGATTATTGTCAGTGTTTGAGGGTGATGATTACAACAGATGGCTTAATCGTCTTTGTAGGGTAAAAACTGACTATTCCCATATTATGGCAGAATAGAATGGGGACACAACCCCAACACACGGAACAAATCGGATAACTATTTTAATATAAAAAAGGGGGTTTTATGGGGGCTAACCCTAAAGGGGGGGGGGGGTGGAATGCTAAGAATATTAATTTTTGGCTGGGAGATTTTGTACCATATACGACTACAAAATGCCAAATTTCAGCAAAAAACGCGCTCAAGAACCTCAAAATATCGAAAATTTGGGGTACTCTTATATGGGGATTTTTAGTGGAGAGATTTGTTACCTAATAAGAACTCAATGTACCAAATTTCAGCGAATTCGGTTGAAAAACGCTCAAGAACACCCGAAAAAATGGACCTATATAATTACAGCTAATTCGGGCGAAAATTTTGGATAAAACCCTCCAAAAACTGAAAATTGGGAGTTACCGTTATATTGGACCTAAATTTATAATTTAATGTGGAGACATTTGGTATCCAAAAATAATCTATTGTACCAAATTTGAGCGAATTTGGTTGATAATTGAATGAAGTCTATACCAATATTTTTTACCATATATGAAGCAATTATAAAGGTTTTGTAATGGTATGGAACTTGACCTGCCTGCAGACAAATCTCGTTTTTATTGAAGAAATTTTGGATAATATTTTTATCAAGATAATGATTACAAACGCAAATCCCAGATGCTTAAATGGATCTTTATAATTGTCCAAAATTGAATATATATACTTCCTAGTCGGATTTGATTATAGAGGACTTATTGAGTATTTTGGGAAAATATTGAAAAGCCATAACATTTTTTGGATACCAAATGTTGAATGGGGAAAATTCAGACATCTTACACGGAAAACTTGGTAAATAAAGTCCTATGAAATATAGGACTTTATTTAAAAGATAACAAGGTATATCAATTCCGAGATAATTGAATGAATCGTCAAAAAATTTTTATCTTAAGAACAATTATAAAGGTTTTGTAATTGCATTTTTTAACAAACATTATTTTTTATATTGAAGAAATTATGTTTATTTTATTGAATTAATTTTAAGTGGAAATGTTCAGGTTCACAATGGATACTTTAAAGAATAAAATTTAATTCATTGGATTTGAATCATAGCATTTATGTACTTTTATTATAAAAAAAGCCATAACATTTCTAGGATACCAAATGTTGAATGGGGAAAATTCAGACATCTTACGCGGAAAACTTGGTAAATCTATGACGGCAAGGTTGAAAGCTGTTCAACCTTGCGTGTTCATATGGCGTATAAAAACGAAGAATATCACCTCTACAGTTAGAGTATGAAATCATTTATATTGGACACACTCAATCAGTCCAATAATCATCATTTGAATCACATCTAACATTCCCAACCCTGCAATTGACTATCTTTCTTACCAACAGGTAAACAAAAACTGCCGCACACATTCATACATAACCATTTAACTGAAAACCACGATAGTTTGTTTTTATTTTTTATTTTGGGGGTCTTAAGACATGCAATGATGTTGTCTCCACCACGGAAAGAGAGTAACTCTGAGAGTACGAACGATTGAATGAATGATAACTGAACGACGACAAACATTGTGAGAATTCGTATGTTGGTTGTGGCCGTCTCAGCCAGTGACACAGAGTCCGACGAGCACTTGAGTACGTTTCCGTGAGATTTCTTTGGTTTGTTTTGTTTGGTTTCGTTGCGTTTTGTTGTTGGCCCCAAGCCCCAAATGACATCCACAACTAAATTTCACACAACCGACGACGGCGACTCAGTTGTTGTTAGTTTAGTTGATGAGAGACTTTCGTGCGGTTAAGACGTGTCTTTTTCCGTTTGTGCCGGTTTCATGTGTGTGCGTTTTTGTTTTGTATTTAACCATTAAACACTTCGGCGGCGATTGACTGGCTGCTGTTTTTTTTTTTGAAACGAATGCGAATTTTATTTTAACGGATATTTTTGTGTCTATATTTTTTCGTTTTCTGTTTTTTGTGTCTTTCTTGGTGTGTTTTTCGTGTTGTTATTTGGCTGGTTTTCGAGAGTGAGAAAAAAGTGGTAGGAAAACCAAAAACAACAGTAGCGGCAGCAACAGCAACAGAAAAAAAACGTAACGAAAGAAACCAAACAAAAGTAGTTAAGCCGGAAACTTATGGAATGAATAAGAAAAATTACAACAACGACAACAAAAGCCGTGAAATAAAGAAAACAACAACAATTATTAAATTTGTGTTCAAAAATAATCCAAAATTTGTAAATTGTTAACAAAAACCAGCAGCAACAACAACAAAGAAATTGTTAATTTCAAACTACTATTTTGCTGTGTTGTTGTTGTAACGTTTAAAAAGATATTATTGTTGTTGTTCTTACTGTGTTGTGGTGTGACGACAGTGGCAAAGTGGAAGAGTGCGAAATAATAAAATTTAATAGTTTAATGACTTTATTTAATTTTTTTTTGTTTTTTTTTCATCTTCTGGTTTGTGTGTTTAACTTGTCGCTCTTTGTCATCGGCAGGCTGTTAAGTTGAAGATACTTGTGTTGTTGTTGTCATTCATGGCTGCTGCCAACTTCTTTTTGTGGACAAAATAGTACAACACGAGGCATTGGCTAGATAATTGGCAACAAAACAACAACAACAATTGCTTAAGTGGAGAAACGCTTCTTTTTGTCCAATTTATTGTTAAATTCTGGGGAATTTTTGCCAGTTCAGATGTCAATGAATTGTTGTTGTTGTTTTATTTTTTTTTTGAACAATTAATAGTTCGTACATCGCAAAGCCCTTCCAGTGAATATTTTTGTGAGATATGATATTTTGTTTTGGGGGAAATTTAAGAAATATGTATAAATATCAGCGAAAAAATTGATTATTGAAGTGCGAAGTGTACACACTTTCCATACCCTACAAAATTCACTAATTGAAGGCTTTCTATAATGAAAACGTTTATTTTTTCTACAGTAACCCTCTGATGTGAGAAAATTTGTGGAATGATGTGGATATTTTGGAGAATATTAAGTTTATTCTGATAAATCGTTAAATTGAGGTCGAATGGAGCTTTCATTTTGACATACAGAAATCGCACATAGCGAATTGTTAGTATTGTTAAAGGAAACTTGGCACAAATACATCAGGCCAGTGAAAGAACCTCAAGGGACTTTTAAAGGACTAACCCTTCACCACATGGAAATATAAGTTTTTGAAAACAGTAAATACGAAAAAATTGTCGATTAAAAGGTCTACATTCCAAAGAAAATAGTCGATGAAAATAATTTAACAGTTTGAAGCAACTTCAAGGATCATCCATTCGGATGAGTGCCAATTGGACGTTTTCGAGTGGTATGATGAATGTTTTGTTTCGAAATATGAACCTAAGCAGAACATTTATGTAAGGGAGGCTTTCAAAACCTAAAATTGCGCGGAAATCCCCAAAAGGTCATTAAGTTTGACCGGTCCGAATATTTAGTACCCTTCCTCATTGGAGGGATATTCAAAATACAGTGAGTCACAATCAAAAGTATCCACTTGGTGCATGTTAATCAATGAATTAAATGTTATTTTTTTTTTATATGTGAACTTGAACATCTTAACATAAAATTAATGAAATAAATAAATAATATTTATGTGAGTTCAATATAAAAAATAATGATTGTTAAATAAAAACAATTGAAACCTCACAGTGAAAATTATCCAAAATATTTTTTTTATAAAACTGATTTTTTTGGATGGTTAATACCTAGTATGATATACCTTGTTATCATTACATATTAGAAATGATCGAAGTTGACCGGCATGTTATCAGTAAAACTGTTTTAAAACATATCCACAAAGCTAGATTAAAGAAAAGCCTGAAGTTTGTTGGGTGTCATACCAATTTACAGAAAAAATAGGATGGATCGAATTTCCATCTGCGAAGCCTTGGCCAAACGGAATGAGATATACCCATTTCTTAAACGGATGGTGACTGGAGATGAGAAATGGATCACGTACAATAACTCTGTGCGAAAACGATCGTGGTCAAAGAGCGGTGAAGCACCAAACCAGGACTAACGGTCAGGAAGGTTCTGCTATGCATTTGGTGGGACTGGAAGGGGATTATTTATTATGAGTTTCTTCCATTTGGCTAAACGCTAAATTCTGATCTCTACTGTCAACACTTGACTAGGAACGGCCAGAATTGGCCTACAGGAGAGTTGTCGTGTTCCACCAGGACAGCGCTAGGCCACACACATCTACAGTGACTCGCCATAAACTTTGGGAGCTTGGTTGGGAAGTTTTCATGAATCCGCCATACAGTCCGGACTTGGCACCAAGTGATTATCATCTTTGTCTTGCATTGCAAAATTTATTTAATGATAAAAAAATTGGTATCTAGGGAGGATTGTGAAAATCGACTATTACTTTTTTGCAAATAGAGAGAATGACTTCTACGACAGAGGAATTGTGTGCTTAGGGCCCACGGCTTTAATCGCCCTGCGCCATACCTCATTTGTTCCATCCGACCCAAACAAGTTAAATTTGCTTTCAAACTGAAAAAATAACATATATCCAAAATGCAAAATCCTTTTTTTCGTGTTTCTGAACGAACTCCAAATGGATTATTCGGTTTTTCTGGGTTAGGAATGGCTTTTTCAGTGCAACTCCACCACTCCTTACACTCCTTTTCCAGATATTTCTCTGCGATTTCAGCAAGTTTAGGTGCACTAAGCTTTGGATTATCGCCACTTGTAACCATTTTTGGTCTCTTATATTGAATATATCCCGCTGGTTATCGACTCGTTGCGATTTCCATTGCGATATAAAAATATCGAATTGAGGCAGCCCATTCCGTTAGCTCTTGTGAAAAAACTCCAGTTTACCATGCCACATGAAGACAATCGAACTCATTAAAATTCTCCAAGAATATCTTTTTGTGTGAGGGCTTTTATTTCAATTATTGCCGTGTTTTAAGTGGATAGTGGGTTTTTCATTTAAGCCATGAAATATTCAAAAGAATAGTTGAAGGTCTTTCTTACTGCAGTACAAACAAGGCGATTGTGCTAAAGATTTTCTTAACTTCCACTCTGAGTAATGGGTGAGTGAATAACTTTAACTGCATGTGGGAGTTTTGTTTTGTTGTTGATTTTAATTCATTCCTTACTTCACTGAGTATTTAGATTGCAAAATAATAAATTAAAATGTTACACCGCACACACACAATAGATGTTAGATTTGTAGATGTTCGTGACAGTGGGTCAAAGGGGATTTTTATGGGGGAGAAAAAATAAATAAAAATTAAAGATAAGTCAATAAATTTAAAGGATTAGGGCTGTTGGCAATTGTGATACGTCTATTGAAAACAAATATCCGAAATATTCACTGGAGACGCCATAAAGTGTACATTTTCTCCATGAGAATTATTGCCTCTCCACATTCGTGCGTTGTGGACAGTATGTTTGGAATCATTGTCTTGACTTTCTACAAGACCTCGCTTTTCCGCGCTCTGTAATAGATTTTTCTTCAATATATTTAGATATACGGTTTTGTCCATTTTTTCCCTCTATGAAAACAAAGTTTCCCACACCTGCTGAGGACATACAGCCCCACACCATGACTCCTCCTCCACCATGCTTGACCGTGTTGATCACATTGTTTTTTGGTATTTAATATATATTGCAGATAACCCATAAAATCCACATTTAAACCGGTCAAAAAAGCCTGGCTTGAGTCAATGTGAGGGCTCAGGGTTTCTCCATATTGTATACCCTCCAACTCCACCAGAAATAAAATTAGATTTTGGTCACATAATTACTATGCCATAGCCCGTCATTTTGAAAGTCCCGAAGGATTACTGTTATTTTAAACGTTCATCTCATGGTAGAGTGAAAAAAACCCGCCCGTTGGTTTAATTTGTATTTCTCAGTTGATTTCCAAAAGGAGAATTGGGTCCTTGATAGAGACCTAATTTAATCAGTATTCCACCTTCTTTCATATTATGAATGTTTTGGCCACATTTCCTTCCCCTCATAGACTTTGCTTTGAGCCACTGTACCTTACGCCCGTCACAAATTATAATAAGCCATGTGTGATAATTGTTTTCATAATTTTCAACAATACATACCGGTGTAAAAAAAAGTGTCGATCTGCCATCCATCCATTCATCGTTCATTTACTTTGCCAATGACAATCGTCCAAGAAAAAAAGCCACGACAATGCCGATGAAGTGAAATGATATTGAGATTATGAGTCGCGCAATATGGTGTTGCGATGTTGGTTGGGCAGTAGCCAGCCATGATGACAAAACTCAAAACACTTGAACTTTAAAAATCACAAGAAAACAATAAATAAACGTGAGACCAAAAAGGTGTTGAATTCAATGCAAGAAAAAAAACAAAAACCTAGGTAATTTGTATCGTAAAGTTTTGTTTTCGTTTGACTTACTTTTCGGACATTCCCAATGTGTTTGTCTATTTGATTTGTGAGAGATAAACAAACCTTGAAATATGTGTCAATGTCAACTGTCATTGAATTATTGCGAAGAAGCTGCAATCGGTTACAACTTGTATTTTGTAAATATGGTAACTGTTTATTTGTAAAGATGGAGGAGGATGGGAGATGTAAGATAAATAAAAAAAATTAAAACAAATTATAATAATCTCAAATTAAATTGTATAACTCCATAATAAACAAAGAAGGAAAATATACGATCTTGTTATTTACCGCAATAACAATTTTATTATTTCGTGCTCTCTTTCACCTGCATATTCACCAACAAACAAGTGATGATCTTGCGATAATAATCCATTGATGTGTTATTAATTGTTTTCCTTTTGATTATCATTTGTGGTTTAAACAGCTGTTTCAGCGCAATCTACTGGGCTTGCACTGCAGCTCAGATGACATTCACCCACCATCACCACTACCACCACAGCCACATATCGACGTTACTCAATTCATAATTATTGTTATTATTGTGTTGGTGGGTTAATTTCATTATCGAAATTAAATGGAAATCAATGAATTGTCCAGTTAAGTGAAAATTTCCGCATCATCAAAAAATATATAAATATTGAAAAGAGAAAAAAAGAATCAATAAAACAAGTGGATAAGAAAGTGTTGAAAACAAGAATTACTTTAAAAGTGGAAAAATCTACAAGACCTGTATGCATGTGCCTTATATTAGTGGAAATTAAATTTCAATTAAGGTAAGTTGGAAATTCCGAAATTATATTGAAAATAATTATACAGCGAATGAAATCCTTTAACACTAGAAAGACGGGAATTTTGTATATACCTATATTGCCTAAAATCGGTCAAAATGACTTCACTCTGAAAAAATTTTTATTTTGTAAAGAATTTTTTTTAAACTTATTTATTAATATTTTTTACATTATTTACAATCATATAAAACGTTGTTATTATTTGTTTTATGGGGGAGGGCTCTCGAGTTTCCCTTTATGAAAAATAAGAACGCGGACAAAATGTTAAAAAAAGAGGAAGTCTTTACTCTAAGAGTGAAATCGACTGGAAATATAAAATTTATTTTTCCCGATTTGTGTGTTCGTTTGTGTTTCTAGAGTATCAAATGGTTTTCGATGTTGTTGTAGTGATCTTGTCATATAAGAAATTTACTTTATACAATAATAAAAGTTGTTTAATTATTTAATATTTCACAAAAAGTCAAAATGACCGCTTTTAGGCTATATAGGTATAGCACATGTGAATACGGGGAATGAAAGAGGGGAGGAAGCAGCTACTATGATTAATAAACGTAGTTCTATGTGGTACAAAAAGTCACCAAATTTTAAAAAGCTGGGTCATAATATACACAATTGTTTTTGTACTTGAAATTGAAAAACGGTCAAAATGACTGCCTTCGGCTATCTAGTGTTAAAATAATGTTAGCCAATATTTTAGTGAACCAAAAAAAAAAAAAAAAAAAAAAAAAAAATAACAATGCCATACATTCCCCACTAATAAATAGTTGTTTTTTATAAAAACAACAAACTGGGATTAAGCCTGACTATTTTGCAAAAACAAAATACAAATGGTATCCCAAATAACCCGCCAACACTACTGAAATAAATAACAAAAATTAAAAACAATGAAAAATTTAATTTATGCTCAATTTATTTAATATCAATGGTTCCCCACAAAGCAATTCCGAACAATTTAAACAATGTTATTAAAATTTCCTAGAATTTTCTCCACGTTTTTGAAATTCCAACTTAATTCCTAAACAAACCATAACGAAAAAAAACTCATAGGTTAATGTTTAAACAAGTATAAGACTTTGAAAAACAAATTTAAAATTTTGTTTAAAATATTTCCTCTACGAAGAGAAAGAAAAATAAAACTGCCATAAAAATGCCAACAGCCACAGCTACAAATATTGCAATATTTCACACACACACACAGAAATAATGGAACTACTCCATGAGTGAGTGAAAATTTTGACACACATTTTCTTAAACATATTTGTTGGTCAAAATATTACAAAATCGAGAACATTTTGTTGTTTGTTGTAAATTTTGTTAGTCATAGTGACATATATAAATAGACAGAATTGTGTATGATGATGGACTAGGGTGACAGATGATTTCAAAATTTTAATATGCATTTTTAGAACTTATAGAAATTTGGTTATTATTTGTATGTCTAATCAAAAAAATTCAGAAGTCAGGATTGTATTGTAGGAGAGAGGTTTGAAGGGAATGACAATGCTTCACCTTTCTCGCCCACAAACTGATATTTTGGTAATAAAAAGATATATATATATATATATATATATAGGCAGTATGTTTGAATTTCGGATTTTTAGTATTTCATGTTTTATCGGTATTTTGAGGACATTGGGAATTATTTTTCAGTATTTAGGTTGAGTGTGTATTAAATTTGTCATTCCGTTTGCAACAACACGATATATTTACGTAAGACTTAATATATACGAGTTTTGATCAAAATGAACCTTTAAAGGGGAAACACATACGAGGATTCAGGTCTAGCATGTTAAGTTTGAAAATCTATTTAATATGGAATATCACAGTCAATCTTGATTTTGGACAATGTTCTCCTTTATTCTTTTACAATACCAAAAAAATCAAGTTAACATGTCAAGCCTGAGGTCCTTTTCGCCCTTTAAGATCAGATCAAAAATTGAACAGTTTATGTATTCACCAATAACTGTCTTGGCCCTTTAAATTAATCCGCCTTAGACCTTATTATCAAATTTGCTATTTGGATGCTTATTTAACCCTTTGAGCCCCGAATTTTTTCCGTAATCATAGAACAATTTCATGTTTACAGATTTAATGCAACTATCCTAGATAGGACATGGACAAATTTTCGCTACATCCTTGCATTCGGGAGATACAGTACATTCTTTCTGAAAAATAAAAGCCCAATATCAAGAAAACCAAATGCAAAATCGGCGAAAAAATTCATTGTAAATTATTCTCTATATTCTGTTTTACAAGAATCAAAAATAATTCTGACGGCAGAGTTCGTATATTTCAAATTATTAAAAAGTTCATAACTTTACCAAAAATTTGAAATTTTTAGATTTTTCTTGTGATATGTGTCGTCCATAATCAGGCCTTGACGTATGCAATCCAAAGAATATATATCTACTAGCAGTATATTAAATATTAGCTCTAAAACATTTTGTTGCCTGTGGGCAACATTGGGCCACAAATGGTTAATCTACTCAATTGTATTAAAAATCTTTCCTTTCATCGGTGTCTTCAGTTTTGGAAAACGGAAACGGTAAGTGGGGGCCAAGTCTAGTGCATAACTTCAAGGTAATATTCCTTATAACGGTACCTACCAAATTTCGATGCTTCATCGGTGTCTTCAGTTTTGGAAAAAGGAAACGGACAGTGCAGATCAAGTTTGGTTTACAACTTCAAGGTAGTATTCCTTTTAACGGAATATCCATGTTTTAGGCGTTTTATTCAAGTTTTTCCACCACCATTGGACCCTTTTGGGTTTATCCATCCGAATTTCGGGTTTATCAATCCGAATATTTTAGGGAGTTTGGGCTAATTATTACCCTTTCTGGGGGAGATATTTCAAGAACAGGACCGATAAGTCCCATCTCCTGAAAGTATACATGTTAAAATATTTGGTTGTGCAAAGTTTGGTTTGAATCGGATGTTCTGTTCGCCAAATATTATATTTTAAAATGCATTTCAGCACAATTTTGATTATTTTGTGGGGGAGGTACCACAAGGAGTGGACATATTTTCCCCATATTCAAATTTAATTCGAGTTTGAAAGTACTGTTATTATGTGTTTGGATCAAATCGGACATTCCGTTAGCCTAATATTGGATTTATGAATATTGAACATTTTGATTCACCAGACTCAACATTTTGACTCAACAACATTTTGACTCACCAGGAGGCACCAGAAGGAGTGGAACAATGGATCCCATATTTGTAGGCTTGGGTAGGCTTGGCAAAAATAATGGGCTTTACAAAATTTGGTTGAAATCGAGTAAAAATCATTCGTTTGCATTATATACAATTATTTTTTCAGCAAAATTTTTACCATTTTTTGAGGGAGATATCAAAAGGAGTGAACCGATATTCCCTTATCTTCAAAAGTGATCTAAGTTTGGATGATATATTACGATGTGCGCACTTTGGATGAAATTGGTTACTCCCTTAGAGAGTTATTGTGTACACCAGCCGGCCAGACAGACCTACGGACAGACAGGATGAAAATTTTAGGATTCCACCTTCATTGGTTCACCTAAAATTCCAATTTTACCAAATTTAGTACACATTAGTACGAATTGCCAAAACTTCCATACCCCAATCATACAGGGATCCTAACTCCAAATTTCAGGATTCCAGGTCTATCGGTTTGACCAAAATTCAAATTGTGCCAAATTTGGTACAATTTAATACCCATAAGTACGAATTTCTAAAACTACATCGATAGCCTAATTCTACACTCCAACAGTAATCTTATTTCCAAATTTCAGTATTTCAGCTCTATCGGTTCCCCCAAATTCAAATTTTACCAAATTTAATACAATTTAGGACTTGTCGAACACATAAGAACAAATCTCCAAAACATCATACATATCGCTATCCTACACTCTGACTCTGATGTTAATTTAAAATTTTAGGATTCCAGCTCCATCCTTTTTACCATTGTAACAAATTTAGTACAGTGTAGTACTATTTCATACATTAGTACATGCTTTCAAAACCACCTACTTATAGCGACTCTTCTTCTCAAACTTAATTCGAATTCCAAATGTTCGTTAAAAAATTTAAATTTATCTCCCGCCGTTTTCCCACAGTTTGACCTAACCTATTTCCCTTTATATAGAATTTAAGTCAGGCCATTGTGGGTCTAAAAAATAGGATAGAGCTTCGGGAAAAACTTGGCCTAGAAGCATTTTCGATGCCCCTTTCGAAAATGCATACCACAATGTGACAGACCCCACCCTTTTTCCATAGTGGAACCTAACTATTTTCCCCTTATATGGAATTTAAGTCAGGCCACTGTGGGACTAAAGAATAGGATAGAGCTTAGGGAAAAACTCGGCTTAGAAGCACTTTCGATGCCCTTTTCGAAAATGCATGCCACAATGTGACAGACCCCACCGTTTTCCCACAGTGGGTCCTAACCTATTTTCCCCATATAGGGAATTTAAGTCAGGCCATTGTGGATCTCAAAAATAAGAATTTGGGCTAGAAGCATTTTCGATGCCCTTTTCGAAAATGTATACCACAATGTGACAGACCCCACCGTTTTCCCACAGTGGGACCTAACCTATTTTTACCCTTATATGGAATTTAAGTCAGGCCACTTTGTGTCTTAGGAAAGAGCTTCGGGAAAAAATTGGAAATAAATTGGAGATAAAAAATATTGTGAGATAAATTTAAATTTATTTTCACGGACATAATTTCACGTTGTTAGTAGCTCTTTCCATTTACGAAATTGTACCAAATTTAGTACATTTGTATATCATTTTACTCTTTTATTATTAGTATAGATATATAAGTAGCCTTAAGAACATATAGTAATATGTGTTAGGTTCCAAGTTTGCTGCAAGAAAAAAAATTTGTTCTGCTGTCTTCAAATCAAGTCGAGCAGCCTAATTGTTGAAAGATTAATTCAATCTAAAAGAGTTATAGGAAAGTTTTGCAAAAACAAAAAAAGAAACAACTTAAAATTCAGAAAAATTTTTTGAATAGATTGTACTGTTCATATAATTTAGTGTTTGAAGAATATTTTATTCTTATTTTATATTGCCTGGAAAATTTGCTTAAACTTGTTTAACTATATGTATGTAGGTCGTTATGATAAAACTTTCCCTTGTCTTGACTGCATTTGTGTGTGTCAACTGATTTGTAATATTTGTCATGATTAACCAAACGATTTTATTTTTAAATTTACAAAAAAAAAAAAAAAAACATATCTTATGTAATATTATTAAATACTAAAAATGTTTTCTTGGCAGACGATTTGTGTTGCATTCGAAAAACGGTGCAACCAATTGAATGATAAAATCTATAAAAGAAAAATCTTCACTTTCAGATGATTTCTTTAAAACTATAAAAAAAGGTCCCTTGTGTTTTAGATAATCAACCTTTAGTGCAACACCCTTTATGTTTGGTAAAAGTTTAATAAACAATCATAAAAGTTGGCAATTGTGTTTGGTGTTAAATAATAAAAATAATATGTTTGCTTTTCTTTTTTATTTTCTTCTTGCATTCAATTTTTTTGCTCTTTTTGCACAGTTATTGGTGCGGTCAAATTGACCCAGTTTTTCGGTTCTTTTTTTCATTTTCTCGTTATGCATTTGCGCGACAATGTGCCGCTTTATTAATTGACAAGAAGAACGCCCAGCTATCACACACTTCTTCTAATAACGTCACATCGTGTATGTCACGAATCAAATGTGACATAAATTTTGTAAAACTAAAATAACTAAAAATATATCACTTTGCCTCAATTTCATTCAAAAATACATACATCTCTTATATATATGTATGTAATGAATGTAAGTGCGATCATTTTTGTTGTTGTGGCAAATAGTTGAAATTGTTTATTAGTCACAAAATGTAATTGTTATTGTTGTTTATACCCTTTGGGGTGATAAATGTCAATATTTTATGTGTCCAGTTTGAAGTGATCAAAGGCGAATCTGTTAATGTCTTATCATTTATTACGCGAATAATAGAAACGCCAGTGTTTTGAATTTTTTTCTTCGTAACGGCAGGAGATAAATATTGCAATTTTCTAGAAAATTAATATGGAAATTTTTTTGATATTTTTTCGAAGAAAATTTTATTAACAAATACCATAGCAATATACCCTTACTTCAGTTACTTGAAATTAAAGAAAAAGAGTTCGGGGAAAGTGGCTCAAACATCCGATGCAATCAAAAAATGGTGGATATGTATATAGGGGATATTAAACATAAGTGATATCAATGATATCTGGGATACTACTGGAGACTAGGGATAGGAAAATCGACTTTCGGCTATTCGATTAATCGACTTTTTGTATTGAAAAGTCTAAAAGTCGACTTTTGATCTATGAGAAAATCGTAAAGTCGACTTTCGATGTTCTTCATAAATACTTGGTTTTATATCACAAAGCTCAATTTGCTCAAAAATTGCACTTTCCAGAACTTTTTCATATGAAAAAAAAATCAAAATTTAGTCGATTTTGCAGAAGTCAGTAAGAGTCGAAAATAGATTTTGAAGAGTTTTGACAAAATCGAAAGATCGAAAAGTCGACTTTTTAGTCAAAGGTAAAAATCGACTTTTTAGTCAGAAACAAACATCGAAAAGTCTAAAAGTCGACTTTTGCGCTCGACTACGTATCCCTACTGGAGACCAGAAATACTAAATTTGGGTTCACCTTTGATGGCATTGACATACCTAAATTGGCATTATTTGAATGAAATAATAGCTTGTACCATGTTTGGTTCAAATGGGACATTTCGTTCTCATGATATTATAAAAGACTGGATTGATATTCCCCATCTTCGAACTTGAACTAATTGTGAAAGAAATATTACGTTGTGCCAAGTTTGGATGACAATGCTTACTCACTTCGAGAGTTATGGTGCGCACCAGCCAGACAGACGGACCGTCGTTTCTAACAAATTGAAGTTGATTTCTAATTGTCCTTGCCCCGTCCCTCTCTGTGTTAGTCTCTGTGGCTCATACTCATGTTAACACCCGAAAATAGTTATCAATTTTCTTCCAAATGTTAAACGTCGTATATGTCTTCCCAACATAGCTAAAGTTCGAAGATGGGAAATATCGGCCAATTAATTCTGCTAACATTGGTCAACTCCTTCATTTTAAAATTCCAAGCGAAAAAGAGTATTTGATTTCAATTAAGCTTTGTAAACCGTAATAATATGACCAAGCTCCTATTTTGTTTAAAAATTAGGCTTATCGGTCCCCATCTTGAAGTACTTACACCAAAGCAGTAAACATTTTGATAATTTGGATCGAAAGGGAATAAATACTATTCCTTAAAAATCCCTATATTTGTTTGCATTCGTATATTTTGTCCTATAAAAATTCTCTCTATTTAGGGACTTGAAAAGTATTTTTTAAAAATTCCTCTCTTATTTGGGACATGAAATTTTTTGTTGTAAAATCTACTGGGGAAAAAATCTAATCTGGGGAAAAAGAAATCCATCGGAGATATGATCGAAGTTGACCGGCATGTTAGCATTCGTAATATCGCCCAGGAACTAAAAATCGGCCATACAACTGTTTTAAACCATTTACAAAAAGCTGGATTTAAAAAGAAGCTTGATGTTTGGCTATCACACCAATTAAAAGAAAAAAATAGGATGGATCGAATTTCCATCTGCGAAACCTTGGCCAAACGGAATGAGATAGAACCCTTTCTTAAACGGATGGTGACCGGAGATGAGTAATGGATCACATACTATAACGCTGTGCGAAAACGATCGTGGTCAAAGAGCGATGAAGCACCTCAAACGATGGTCAAACCAGGACTAACGGCCAGGAAGGTTCTGCTATGCATTTGGTGGGACTGGAAGGGGATTATTTATTATGAGTTGCTTCCATATGGCCAAACGCTAAATTCTAATCTATAGGAGGTGATGCAAATGTGGTATACTCATTTGTTTTTAGATTGCCAAATTTTTATTTTTTATCCGATTAAATTGAAATTATACACTTAACAAGCTACATGTGTTGTCTTTCCATGTATCAATTTGAAAATAATATTATTCTAACAATTTAAGAGATATTTGAGAAAATATTTGAAATTCCATTAAAAGTGATTTAAAAAAAGTGTAGGTAATGTGGTATACCACATGATGTTAATGTGGTATAGTATAATTTTCACTTCCAATTGATATCTTATATAATTCATTGTTTTTAATGAATGTGAATTAGCTCGAGATTTATGTCTGTTAAGATTTTTAACGGATACGTTGAGTGGAACTTTAATTTTTATTATATAATAATGTCTACACATGGCAATATTTAATTTTTGTACGGAGAAGTAGTTTAAATCCCATGGCCTTTGTTTTTCATCCTTATGATGCATGGTAGTCGCTCGTAGAGGACAAATGTTTCAAATAGTAATGAAATTTTGTCTTGTGCTGGCTTTTTTTCATACAGACTCCCGGTATACCACATTACCTGCACTTGTGTTCACTGAATAATTGTCTAGTTTTTTTCCTAAATTGGTAAATATGTGGTGCAATCGAGCATATTATTTGATTTTTAGTACATACTGATTATTTTAATGATTTCATAATAAAGATTAAAATAAATCTGTAAAACAAAAACTTATTTTTAAACTTCAACCGAAAAAAGTCAATTTCATGAAAAATTTACTTTTTGCTACTGATTCTCAACGTCAGTTAAATAAATTAAATCTATTCAAATATTTCCTTGGAAATGATTTTATTGTTCACGAACCCTCGCAATGTCAGGTACTCATTTAATGTATACAAATATATGTTTGATTTATGTGGGTGCCAATGCGAAAGGAAATAATATTTCCACCAAACTCAGATCAAGTCCAAAGACGACGGGACTTATGAGTTTTTTCCTTTTTGTACCTCTCCTACTAAAGGCAAAATTTTGAAAGCATGTAAATTTCATATGAAGCGAATTAAGTGTTCAAATTGAACGTAGGGGGGTCATTACTGCTTGACCCTTCTGAAAATTAAGGTCTTTAACCCTTTGAGCCCCGATTTTTTTCCGCAAACTTAGAACAAATTTCTGTTCACAGATTTAATGCAACTATCCTAAATAGGATATGCACAAAATTTGACATCGATATATCCTTGCATTCGGGAGATACATTCTTACATTTACATTCTTTCGGAAAAAAATGAAGTCCAATATGAAGAAAATCAATTGCAAAATCGCCTGAAAAATCATTTTAAATTTTTCTCTATATTCAATAATAATAAAATAATTCTGAGGGTAGAATTTATACAATTTGAATACGAAGCGATTTAAATAATTTGTACTGTATACACAAATTAGTACTGTACACAAATTTACCCTCTTCTCTATATTGAAAATCTCATAACTTTACCAAAATTTTGAATTTTTTTGATTTTTCTTTTGATATGTGTATTCCATAATCAGGTCTTGACATATGAAATCCAAATAATACATATCTACTAGTTGCATATAAAATATAAGTTCTAAAACATTTTGTTGCCTGTGGGCAACATTGGGCCACAAAGGGTTAATATTTAACCAAACCATAAATTAAAAGTAACTGTCGGCTATATAAGTCCATCCTAATCACAAACAAACACACTTAAAAAAATATATATATAATTTCAGTAGTGTTTGGCGGGTTATTTGGGATACCATTTGTATTTTGTTTTTGCAAAATAGTACAATACATTCCCCACTAATAAATAGTTGTTTTTTATAAAAACAACAAACTGGGATTAAGCCTGACTATTTTGCAAAAACAAAATATATAATTTCAATAAAAAATTGCTCCACCTCAATATTAGGCAGAGGTTATATAACTGTTTTATGACATTTCTATAAGACTTTATTTTGATTGCTACATATGCGTTTATAATCTAATATAGTAATATTTCTTCAAACGCCTCTGTGAAGAATATAAGCACATAACACTATTTTCCAAAATTTCGATTTTTTATTATAATTATCCATAAATTTAAAATAAATATTTAGTTAATTTCAATAATACAAAATAAACCGAATATCTCTGTGGAAAACGATTTACTGAAAATTAAAATATAAAATTTATAAAGTACCAGTGATTTTTGAATTGTGTTATTTTAGATTATTGTTTTCTGTTCAAAATTGTTCGTGTTGAGTGAGTGATATGTGTGCGAAAATGAGTAGTATTTGACGTCATTTTATTTTAACTCGCTCACAATTATTATTGTTATTATTATTTGCAGTGTGTTATCTTAGCAGCAAAGCAAAAAAAAAAAAAAATGAACACACGAACGAAAAATATTTCAGTTTTATAACCCCTTTATTTACCCCTTTGTTGTTGCTGCTGAATTTTATTTTTCACCTATACGTATATTTTTTTTGTTATTATTTGTATATATGTAAGTATGTAGAATATTTAAACAAACAAAAGCAATCCACGGCAGCCTAATTTGTTATGCATTGGGGTCACTTAACAATTGCAATATCCTGACAACATGCAAATTTACTTTAGCCACCAATGTCGGGCACAGGGTGGGTTATTCCCCCCGCCCAGGAACAAGAACATGCAAGTGTAGAGTAAATATCAGAATTTGTTATTCTGTAGGTGGTGTTGGCATTTTATATTAAATAACATTAAATTAGGTCGACAGTTTTTTTAAATGGATTACAAAAAAAAAAAAAAAAAAAAATAAATAAATAAATAAATATATAAATGGAACAATAATGATAACAGTAAGGATTCAAAGTTGGTGGCGGGCGATTTTTTAATGACACATATCAACTTGTTCATTATTAGGCTAGAAGTATATATTGTAGCCCTCGTATTCGAAAAAAATATTGTATTGTATTTGGCCATAAACTGAAATAAATTTTTATCGATTTTATTTTAGTTGCCACCGTATGTCGTCCACCCACCCAAATAGAAGGTGGTGGAAATATTTGTCTTCATTATTTTATTTTTTCTGTTATTATCATTTAACACGTAATTTCCATGTAAATGTTTACTAACATTGGCCTGGAAATGCTAAGAAATGGAAAATGATAAAAAAAAACTAAACTAATGTGTACCTAGACAACCCAGACCCAGGGGGTTGGTTGGTGGCAGTAGCAAAAAAAAAAAAAGCAATGCGTCGTTTACTAGACATAGTTTTTAGTTTTTTGTAGACAATAAAGCTTTTACTTTTGTTTTCTAGGTAATAGAATGGCTAGTATGAAATTTTCACTTTTTATATTCGAGTGGCAAAAAGAAAAAAACACCAACCAAAATAACAGACAATTTTTTTGTTTGGAACATAAAGAATTTAGGTTAAATATTTTATTTGCTTAACAGTTTTTTTCATTTTTTTGAAAATTTTATTATATCCAAACAACCAAAAAAATAAGGTTTTGTTCAGCCTTAACATATGATATCACATTTCGTTGGCAAGTACTTGCGAATTTGCTTGCCGCCGGCACATTGTATGACCTTTGAGTGCTTTGAAAAATTGACAAAGAAATGTCGTATTGAGTTCATCCGCAGCAATGTGGGTAGGGCCCAATATCGGTAAAAAGAACAGAAAAATGAATTGTTAAAATACCCCGACTAATTAGTTTAAAAACAAATTCATTGGAAAAAACCGGCTAAGACCAGAACAAAAAAAAAAAAAAAAACAACAACAAATGTAATCTCTTCCCAAGGATAGAAGTATTTTTTTCAGTGAAACAATTAACAGTTTAAGAGGACCGCCAGAAGCATGTAATCGCTACTGTTAATAGAATTGATTAGAGGTCAAACATCGCATTTCGTACATATCGAGATGTGACCGGTCGGTGCGATATTTCGTTATGGATCCACACAAACTTATATAACCCTCACAACAAATACTATTTCGAAATAAGAAGTTTGACATTTGAGAAGCACTACCCGCTGGCGCAGCCTGATACTTCCGTCAGGATATACAAATTGGACTGAGCCCAACTTCTGCGATATAAGTATAAAAATCCGGAATGCCAAATTACAACCAGCCCTTTTGGAACATGCGGTTAAAACCTCAAAATGCCGAAAACACGATATAACCTTCATATAACGGTACCCCAAA
This sequence comes from Musca vetustissima, assembly GCF_032173495.1. NCBI lineage: Eukaryota > Metazoa > Arthropoda > Insecta > Diptera > Muscidae > Musca > Musca vetustissima. The sequence continues at coordinate 3,203 of NW_026878415.1, read as the reverse complement.
ATATTCGGTTTTTAAGTCTCTATTACAATCGGTTTGACTGTAATTTGTTACATTGAGTTTTCATTGGATAGCAAACTTCCTCCCTCCTAAATATAATGAATATCGGTCCACTTTAGCCCCCTTGATAGTTCCCATATAACGGTATATCCATTAATCGGGTTGAAGAGTTTCGGTTGTAATTTGGTACTTTCTGTAGCAAATAACCTTACCAAAAAATGATCGATATCAGTCCTCTTGTGAGGATAACGGTATATGGCGACAACGTAAATAGGTTTTAACCCACCAATAATCCGGTTTTAAAGCCACTTTGGTTAGAAACTGCATCCAGGGCCATTAAAATACCTAAATATTTGAACATTGGCCGTCAAGTGGTATTTTATTCTCCGAATAGGTATATTCCTGGCAAAATAAGCCCGGAGAATTAACAAGGGATCACTGCCAACTCATGAACCTTTCCTGCGTAATGGACCGTGGCCTTTTCATGGTAGCAATATCAAAACATGGACCTATGTTTAAAATTTTATGTGAATATTTTGTGAAAAGAGTGGCCCGGATCTTCAGTGGGAAATTCAGCTAAAACTTCAAAGTATCGAAAATGAGTAGGGCCCTTTAAACTAGGGCTATCTCAAGACTGGGTCCATTATTGGACATATATAGAAATCGTATTAAATTTATGCCTCCTTTTGAGAACCTTCGGTAGAATATTTGAACTTGTGAATAAAACCCACAAAATACCGAAATGAGTTCCCTACCGTCATATAGGGTCTTTTTCAAATCGATATAGCTAAATTTCAATACCAAATTTTAAATGGCTGTCGTACATATTACAATCTCTGTTGTGATTTTAGCAAACGGACTTGGCTAAATCGATCTGATCAAGAATATACTCCCCTACTTTGTATATTAAATGCTTATATACACCGACTTAAATTCGTACCCCATAATTGTGCTGCTCTTAACAGCCGTAATAACTTAAATTACAATGCACCCCATTCTTGAATTTTTATTTTCTTTTTATGAATTTTCGAATCCCGCTAGCCTTCCACCAAAAATTACATTTTAATATATTTGTTTATAGTAATTTCTGGCAATCATTTCAAGTGGGCTAACACTTACGAACATGTGTTCACTCATTTGTGTGTTTTGGTAAACATGACAACATACAACGTCCACACATAAATATGAACTTCCTATGCCGGTGTATGTATGAACAAAATGTACACAAATTACTTCAGACCGAAGTGGTGTCTCCAAACAATGTTGATGATGATAACGAGTGTTTTTGGTCATATATAAATCCCCCCAACCACTTAAAAGTATAGTCAACTGCCACTATTAGCTTACCTTGACTTTGGTAAAAAAAACCAGAACTTTAGAATAAATCAAAAGTATATATACATGTACTACATACATTCGTATGCATTTTGTTCTTGTATATTCCAGCAGTGGTAGCTTTATAAAAAAAAAAACGCTTTGATAAGACCATTAAAAAGATAAGGGCCCAAGAGCTAGTATATCAGCAGGCCCTCTCTATAAGCAATTCAAACAAGAGAGCGAGAGAACTATAGAAAAATCACATAGTTTATGACAAATGAAGTAATTATAAAAGCTAGTCCAAAAATAATACCCAACAATGTAGAAGAAGATGAAAATAGGGGAATGAAATTTATGTTTAAATAGTTAGTAGATATTTAAATGATGATAAGTTGTTATTATAATTGTTGTTATTATTATATTAAGTAAACTAGATAAAGTGAAATCTAATGAAATGAACAAACCTACAAGGTAATGTTTGCAAAAAAAAAAAAAAAAAAACAAAATGAAACTAAACAAAAACAAAAATTATATGCTTAGAATAATATTAGATAATACTAATAGATTGAGAGTTATTTTTAACATTTTTTTTGGAAACAAAGTTAGGTAATTAATATGAGAACTATAACTCACATTTTGAATAAATGTTTAATTAACAAAAAAGAATGAGAAATCTTATTGGCGCGAATTTTTTTAGTAATATATTGGTTCAAATATTAGCAAATCTTAGATTTTTATAATGACCACAAATGTCACTAGTAATTTTCAAATTTTCCCTGGGAATAATTACAATTTTAATTTTAGATATTTTGTATGTCCACCTCATTTTGGTTGTTAAGACTTGATTTTTAAGGAATATTCATTAATATGGGCTTGAATTTTTAATGAATATTTTTCGAGACCCAACCGAGTGTTGTGAGTATTTAGTGAACGTTTTTTAAGTGCCCAATGGTCGTGGAACTTCAAGGAATATCTGCTTTAAGACCCAAAGAAGCGTAGGTTTTTAAAAGAAACTTTTCAATGCCCAGAATGCCCAATGCTCAAAAGAATCGTAGATATTTGCAAGATTATTTTTCAAGATTGTGGATTCTTAAAGAATATTTTTTTAAGACTCAAATAAGCGTGGACATTTTTAGCGAATATTTTTTTTAAGATTTATGTAAGCGTGAATATTTTAAAGATTTTTTAAAGAATAATTTTTCAAGACTTAAATAAGCGTGGATTTTTTTAAGAATAAGTTTTCAAGACTCAAATAAGCGTGGATTTCTTAAAGAATATTTTTAAGCGTGGATTTTTTAAAGTATACTTTTTCATAACTTAAATAAGCGTGGATTTTTTAAAGAATAATTTTTCATAACTTAAATAAGCGTGGATTTTTTAAAGTATAATTTTTCATAACTTAAATAAGCGTGGATTTTTTAAAGAATAATTTTTCATAACTTAAATAAGCGTGGATTTTTTAAAGAACATTTTCCTCAAAAATCAAACAAGCTTGGATTTTTTAAAGAATAGTTTTTAAAGACTCAAATAAGCGTGAATTTTTTAAAGAATAATTTTAAGCGTGGATTTTTTTGAAGAATATTTATAAGTGTGGATTTTTTTTTAAAGAATAATTTTTTAAGACTCAAATAAGCGTGGATTTTTTTAAGAATAATTTTTCAAGTCTCAAATAAGCGTGGATTTCTTAAAGAATATTTTTAAGCGTGGATTTCTTAAAGAATATTTTTAAGCGTGGATTTTTTTTAAAGAATATTTGTTCAAAACTTAAATAAGCTTGGATTTTTTAAAGAATATTTTCTTCAAAACTCAAACAAGCGTGGGTTTTTTAAAGAATAATTTTTCAAGGCCCAAATAAGCGTGAATTTTTTAAAGAACATTTTTTCAAGCAT
>NW_026878414.1:0-23790 GCF_032173495.1 Musca vetustissima | reverse complement strand
TTTTTTCAAGCAACACCACAAGGCGTGGATTTTTTAAAGAATATTTTTTCAAGCAACACCACAAGGCGTGGATTTTTTAAAGAATATTTTTTCAAGCAACACCACAAGGCGTGGATTTTTTAAAGAATATTTTTTCAAGGGTCATCATACAAGGCGTGGATTTTTTAAAGAATATTTTTTCAAGGGTCATCATACAAGGCGTGGATTTTTTAAAGAATATTTTTTCAAGGGTCATCATACAAGGCGTGGATTTTTTAAAGAATATTTTTTCAAGGGTCATCATACAAGGCGTGGATTTTTTAAAGAATATTTTTTCAAGGGTCATCATACAAGGCGTGGATTTTTTAAAGAATATTTTTTCAAGGGTCATCATACAAGGCGTGGATTTTTTAAAGAATATTTTTTCAAGGGTCATCATACAAGGCGTGGATTTTTTAAAGAATATTTTTTCAAGGGTCATCATACAAGGCGTGGATTTTTTAAAGAATATTTTTTCAAGGGTCATCATACAAGGCGTGGATTTTTTAAAGAATATTTTTTCAAGGGTCATCATACAAGGCGTGGATTTTTTAAAGAATATTTTTTCAAGGGTCATCATACAAGGCGTGGATTTTTTAAAGAATATTTTTTCAAGGGTCATCATACAAGGCGTGGATTTTTTAAAGAATATTTTTTCAAGGGTCATCATACAAGGCGTGGATTTTTTAAAGAATATTTTTTCAAGGGTCATCATACAAGGCGTGGATTTTTTAAAGAATATTTTTTCAAGGGTCATCATACAAGGCGTGGATTTTTTAAAGAATATTTTTTCAAGGGTCATCATACAAGGCGTGGATTTTTTAAAGAATATTTTTTCAAGGGTCATCATACAAGGCGTGGATTTTTTAAAGAATATTTTTTCAAGGGTCATCATACAAGGCGTGGATTTTTTAAAGAATATTTTTTCAAGGGTCATCATACAAGGCGTGTATTTTTTAAAGAATATTTTTTCAAGGGTCATCATACGGATAGGCCTTGAAAAAATATTCTTTAATAAATACACGCCTTGGATAGGCCTTGAAAAAATATTCTTTAATAAATCCACGCCTCAGTTGGCCCTTGAAAAATATTCGTTAATAAATCCACGCCTCAGTTGGCCCTTGAATAATATTCTTTAATAAATCCACGCCTTGGATAGGCCTTGAAAAAATATTCTTTAATAAATCCACGCCTTGGATAGGCCTTGAAAAAATATTCTTTAATAAATCCACGCCTTGGTTAGGCCTTGAAAAAATATTCTTTAATAAATCCACGCCTTGGATAGGCCTTGAAAAAATATTCTTTAATAAATCCACGCCTTGTATGGACGGACCCTTGAAAAAATATTCTTTAATAAATCCACGCCTTGGATAGGCCTTGAAAAAATATTCTTTAATAAATCCACGCCTTGGATAGGCCTTGAAAAAATATTCTTTAATAAATCCACGCCTTGGATAGGCCTTGAAAAAATATTCTTTAATAAATCCACGCCTTGGATAGGCCTTGAAAAAATATTCTTTAATAAATCCACGCCTTGGATAGGCCTTGAAAAAATATTCTTTAATAAATCCACGCCTTGGATAGGCCTTGAAAAAATATTCTTTAATAAATCCACGCCTTGGATAGGCCTTGAAAAAATATTCTTTAATAAATCCACGCCTTGGATAGGCCTTGAAAAAATATTCTTTAATAAATCCACGCCTTGGATAGGTCTTGAAAAAATTTTCTTTAATAAATCCACGCCTTGGATAGGCCTTGAAAAAATATTCTTTAATAAATCCACGCCTTGGATAGGCCTTGAAAAAATATTCTTTAATAAATCCACGCCTTGGATAGGCCTTGAAAAAATATTCTTTAATAAATCCACGCCTTGGATAGGCCTTGAAAAAATATTCTTTAATAAATCCACGCCTTGGATAGGCCTTGAAAAAATATTCTTTAATAAATCCACGCCTTGGATAGGCCTTGAAAAATATTCTTTAATAAATCCACGCCTTGGATAGGCCTTGAAAAAATATTCTTTAATAAATCCACGCCTTGGATAGGCCTTGAAAAATATTCTTTAATAAATCCACGCCTTGGATAGGCCTTGAAAAAATATTCTTTAATAAATCCACGCCTTGGATAGGCCTTGAAAAAATATTCTTTAATAAATCCACGCCTTGGATAGGCCTTGAAAAAATATTCTTTAATAAATCTACGCCTTGGATAGGCCTTGAAAAAATATTCTTTAATAAATCCACGCCTTGGACAGGCCTTGAAAAAATATTCTTTAATAAATCCACGCCTTGGATAGGCCTTGAAAAAATATTCTTTAATAAATCCACGCCTTGGATAGGCCTTGAAAAAATATTCTTTAATAAATCCACGCCTTGGATAGGCCTTGAAAAAATATTCTTTAATAAATCCACGCCTTGGATAGGCCTTGAAAAAATATTCTTTAATAAATCCACGCCTTGGATAGGCCTTGAAAAAATATTCTTTAATAAATCCACGCCTTGGATAGGCATTGAAAAAATATTCTTTAAAAAATCCACGCCTTGGATAGGCATTGAAAAAATATTCTTTAATAAATCCACGCCTTGGATAGGCCTTGAAAAAATATTCTTTAATAAATCCACGCCTTGGATAGGCCTTGAAAAAATATTCTTTAATAAATCCACGCCTTGGATAGGCCTTGAAAAATATTCTTTAATAAATCCACGCCTTGGATAGGCCTTGAAAAAATATTCTTTAATAAATCCACGCCTTGGATAGGCCTTGAAAAAATATTCTTTAATAAATCCACGCCTTGGATAGGCCTTGAAAAAATATTCTTTAATAAATCTACGCCTTGGATAGGCCTTGAAAAAATATTCTTTAATAAATCCACGCCTTGGACAGGCCTTGAAAAAATATTCTTTAATAAATCCACGATTTGGATAGGCCTTGAAAAAATATTCTTTAATAAATCCACGCCTTGGATAGGCCGTGAAAAATAATTGCTGTTAATTCCCCCAAAACCACAACAATGGAAAATCACATAATTGTTTTTCTTGTGAGCAAAATTCAATTGAATTGATTATGTATCTGCTCTAGGAAAATATTCACAGACAATTCTGTTGTTATTTCAGCCTACCTTTTGAGACCAAATAAGTGAAACACTTAACACCCCGCACAAGCAAACAACGCAAAAAAAACAAACAGCGAACCGAACCAAAATGTGACACTAATTTCATTTTTGGGCTCTGATGGGAAAATTGTTTTCGCTTTTTTTTTTCTTCGATGTGTGGCCGTAATGGTGGCAACAACTTAGCATGCAACAACTACAGCTACAAGGAGGTGGTAATACTATTTTCGTGGCTGTCTTGTCATGATATAATAAAAATTAATGAAGCCTAAAATTTGAATACACTTAAGGTACGACAGAGGCTATAGAAAAAAAAAAACAAAATAAATGGAACTTAAGAAAATAAATAAATAAATTTAATAAAAGGTTGTAATTGACGCAACAGGCAAGAGACCGCTAAATAAACATTATAAACAGCGCAAGGGGATAAAAGTAATTACTTAAGGCTGAATGCGGATTTCAAGACTTTTTAAATATTGTGACATATTTCTTAGTGGAAGGGATTTTTCAACAAATGTTTCCAAGGACTATCAATGCGTGGATTTTTTAAAGCAAATTTTTTTCAAGGCCTATCAAGGCGTGGATTTTTTAAAGCTAATTTTTCCAAGGCCCAACAAGGCGTGGATTTTTTAAAGCTAATTTTTCCATGGCCCAACAAGGCGTGGATTTTTTAAAGCAAATTTTTCCAGGCCCAACAAGGCGTGGATTTTTTAAAGCTTATTTTTCCAAGGCCCATCAAGGCGTGGATTTTTTAAAGCTAATTTTTCCAAGGCCCATCAAGGCGTGGATTTTTTAAACCCAAATTTTCCAAGGGCTATCAAGGCGTGGATTTTTTAAACCCAAATGTTCCAAGGCCTATAAAGGCGTGGATTTTTTAAACCCAAATTTTCCAAGGGCTATCAAGGCGTGGATTTTTTAAACCCAAATTTTCCAAGGCCTATCAAGGCGTGGATTTTTTAAACCCAAATTTTCCAAGGCCTATCAAGGCGTGGATTTTTTAAACCCAAATTTTCCAATGCCTATCAAGGCGTGGATTTTTTAAACCCAAATTTTCCAAGGCCTATCAAGGCGTGGATTTTTTAAACCCAAATTTTCCAAGGCCTATCAAGGCGTGGATTTTTTAAACCCAAATTTTCCAAGGCCTATCAAGGCGTGGATTTTTTAAACCCAAATTTTCCAAGGCCTATCAAGGCGTGGATTTTTTAAACCCAAATTTTCCAAGGCCTATCAAGGCGTGGATTTTTTAAACCCAAATTTTCCAAGGCCTATCAAGGCGTGGATTTTTTAAACCCAAATTTTCCAAGGCCTATCAAGGCGTGGATTTTTTAAACCCAAATTTTCCAAGGCCTATCAAGGCGTGGATTTTTTAAACCCAAATTTTCCAAGGCCTATCAAGGCGTGGATTTTTTAAACCCAAATTTTCCAAGGCCTATCAAGGCGTGGATTTTTTAAACCCAAATTTTCCAAGGCCTATCAATGTCGATAGTATAATTATCATCTCAAATAAATCTATTTGAGTAATATTTCCTCTATCATGATATATTATCTCCATCGTTTAACATGTCACGCACTCAAAATCACCGCCATTTACGTGTCATTAAAAGTAAAATAAATTGTAATTTACATAAATATCAGACATTCCTTCTAAAAAAACTACAACTACACAAAATTGTTTGACCAAAATTTGGTCGTTGAGTTGGAAATTCCCAGCTTCTCCCCTTTATCCAAAAAAGTGTTGTAACGCCCTGTGCCACCATTTCGTTGCAACATTTTGTTTTTATGAGATTTATTTATGTTTTGTGGGGTGCCAAGCGAACGGAACGTCGACCCAGCGAACGTTATTGCCGAAATTTTCTTTTTGGCACAAAGTAACGCCTTTTTCTTGCCATATTTAAAGGAAACCAAAAAACTGAACGCAATTTTCATGGAATTTGTTGTGTGATGTTGTTGATGGAGATCTTAATGTTGTTGTTTTTTATAGTCTTCGGGTCCACACAAACTAAATAAATGTTTGCAATTATCCAAAGATAGAATAAACATTAGCTTGGCAGGAGGGCGGCGTGATCAAAATTAAGGAAATAATCAAAACATTCACACGCACACACACACACTCAGATACACACCACAAACATTAAAACCAAATGAAGGCATTATTCACTTAGATACGCAGTTTAATTAACCCATGAAGTGGGTTGTTTATTACACACACACACAAAACGTAATTTAAGGAAAATTTCCATCGACCTGTTGCTTTCGAAGTTAAGTGCAGCAGATCTATGCGAAGTGTACCATAATGTGTTAATGTGAAAAACTCATGTCTATTTTTGGTCTAAAATCATAAAATTTAATGGAATTTTGTTTTGTTCGCACACACACACACAGACAGACATACCATGATTGGCGATAAGCTAACAGCCGACTAACGCCTTAAAATAATTGAGATTCTGTCATTAATGGCCATACACGCACACCAAGCAGACACGTTCCCCTCTACAAAAGGAGTCAGACAAAAATAAATGCGACATGTAAAACTCTTAAAATAAATGGCAAAACCGAATTTCCATACCAGGTGTGGATTTATGGGAAATATTTTTTCAAGGCCTACCAAGCCGTGGATTTTTTAAAGAATACTTTTAAGGATTATGGGAGGTGTGGATTTTTTAAAGAATATTTATTCCAAGGCCTATCAAGAATATTTATTTTAAGGCCTATCAAGGCGTGGATTATTTAAAAAATATTTATTTCATGGCCTATCATGGCGTGGATTTTTTAAGGAATATTTATTCCAAGGCCCAACAAGGCGTGGATTTTTTAAAGAATATTTTTTTCAAGGCCTATCAAGGCGTGGATTTTTTAAAGATTATTTTTTTAAGGCCTATCAAGGCGTGGATTTTTTAAAGATTATTTTTTTAAGGCCTATCAAGGCGTGGATTTTTTAAAGATTATTTTTTTAAGGCCTATCAAGGCGTGGATTTTTTAAAGATGATTTTTTTAAGGCCTATCAAGGCGTGGATTATTTAAAGAATATTTTTTCCATTTTAATTTTTGAATAAAACCAACAAAACGCCAAACCAAAACCACTACACACTCCTCCGAACAACTTGTTGGTCATACAAGTGGTTGATTCGATTGGTTTGTGTGCAACCCAAAAGCCTGCGAACGACAAATGTTTATGCGCTTGAGTTATTAAGCATTTTTCATGAATTATTTAAAGTGATTATTTAAGGCGTACCAATAGCAGCAACACCAAGAAAAGTAAAAGGTAGCAATTAAACTAAAAAATAAACCGCCAATTTTTATCGATGGCAAAAAATCGTAATCTTGTCATCTACATCGACGTCAATGTGTTACGCACAAGGACGCCCAAATGTTTTTTAGATATTATTTTGATATGAAGTGCACTATAAATGTCAGTTTCTAAAAACGGACATGCTCTCGATTATAGAAAATATAATTGCCAGAAAAATATAAAAAATCAAAAATATTATTTCATAAGTCAATATCCTCTGAGAATATTTGAAGCTGTTATTTGATTTTTTGGAAAATACCCAAACAACATTTGTTAATGGCACTGAGTCAGCATTTGTGGTGCAATTTATTAATGGAAATATTTAAAATAATCAACATGAACTAACAGTATTGTATTGAATGGGTGTATAAAAATAACTACATTGGGACTATGTTTAGAAGTGGTAGAATTACATATATTCCCGGGAGGTCTCAGGGACATGTATCGAAGAAGTGATTAGAAATTTTCAGTCGACATTGAAAAATATTTCTTATAAATCCATTCCTCTTAAAATCTATAAAAATATTCTTTAAAATCTCCACGCCCTCTTAAAGTCCTTGAAACCATTTTTAACAAAACACAACACCTTGTAGTGGACCTTGAAAAATATATAAATATAAAAATATTCCTTTAAAATCCATGGATGCAACAGCCCAAGAAAATATTCTTAAAGAAATCCAGTCATTGTTATACCTTGCAAAGATATTCTTAAAGAAAATATTGTTCTCAGACCAGTTAACCCCATGGGGTTTATCTTTGTTGACAATTTTAGCCTGTCACGACCCCGTAAATGTGTGTGAACAACATATGTAAAATACATGTTGTCTGGCTGCAGATTTATTTTTGTTTATTTTTTATTCTTCACTACAAACGTATTTGATTAATGATCCAAACTAAATTCGCAATTTCGAATGTTTGATCACACATTTGCCATTCAAACATGTTGCCAAAATTCCATCAGTCTTAGCAATCATGTCGATGAAAAAAAGTCAGTGGGATTAATGCAATGGATGCATGCATATCACTCCAATAATTCCCAGCAGTTGCATATATATTTTACCAGACGTAAATTCGAACTTTTTTTTTAAATATTTATATTGAAAAATATTCTTTAAATATTGAAAAAATATTGTTTAAAAAATTCACGCCTTCTGTTGGTCCTTGAAAAATATTTTTAATAAATCCACGCCTATTTGAAGAAATATTTCATTAAAAATCCGCGCCTTCTGTTAGTCCTTGAAAAAATATTTTTAAACCAGTAAGGAAAGTAGTAAATTCGGACTGGACCGAATATATGATACCCTTCACCACTTTGGGTATATTGTACATATGTATCCTTATAATTGCATGTCTCTGTTTCCTCGAAGGAACATGCTCATGTATTTCTGCAACCTATGATAAATTTAATTTAATTCGGGCAGATTTAGAGTCGTCTGCGAACCATGAGACAAATTTACATATGGAAGCTATGGCTGTTTCTGCACCAATTTCAACAAAACGTAATTACGTCATTCATGTCTCAATTTGATTTGATGTAACATTTATGTAAAACCGGACGGATACATATGCATTGTTGGAGCTATATCGAAATCTGAACCGATTTTCCCGAAACTTACCACATGTCATTCTAGACTCAATTCTTTACGCTATGCCAAATTTCGTGCAAATCTAAGAATATATATGGACTTTGTTGCACCATTTACATAAAGTCGGACGAAATATATATGGGAGCTATATCTAATTCTGAACCGATTTTCACGAAAAATAACACACATCACTATAGACATTATTTAGTACGCTCTGCCAAATTTCGTGCAAATCGAAAGATATATAGGTACTTTGGTGTACCATTTACCTTAAATCGGACTAAACTATACAGGGTGAGATGAAAAAACTGCAACCAACTTCAGACTGCTGTCATTTCTAAGCCACTCGTCCAACAGCTGTTAAACTTATTCCAGTGACAGCTCATTATATATATACAAGCGTACAAAAGCATTTTAGTGTGAATTTTCCAGAAAAAAGTTATTAGTGATGGAATTCATGCGTGATATTGTGATTTTTTATATTTGGCTGGAAAACCACAAGTGGCTAACGTTAGAGCACTCCAGCATTTAAATGTGAAGAAATCGTTTGTGTCTCGTACCATTGCTCGTTACCGTGATACTGATAGCGTAGCCCGACGTCAATGAAGTGGACGGAAGAAAACAGCAACATCAGCAGAAATAGTTCGAAAAATGGCTCGTGAGCTGAACTTTTCGCCATATTCCATTCGTCAAATATTGAAAAATATCGAAATTCCAAAAAGTGCAAGAATTAACACCGCAACAGAAAGAAAATCGATTCAAAAGAGCTAGAGTCGCTTGGCCGAAAGTGGTGAACTGCTGAATTTGGTTTTCTCCGATGAGAAAACATTCTTTGTCCAGCAGTTTGCAAACAAACAAAATGATCGCGTATACTTGACAATGAAGTCAGGTGAAAATGTGCACCTTCGGTTAGCCACCAGAACTCAAGCGCCGGCCAAGGTGATGGTGTGGGCCGCCATAACTACCGATGGTCGCTCTCCGCTCGTATTATTCGACCGTGGCATCAAAATAAATGCAAAAAAGTGTATTAAAGCCTTGGACACGCAAACATTTTGGCCGCAGACCTTGGACATTCCAACAGGACTCAGCACCATCGTACTTAGCACGCGCCACCCAAGAATTGTTACAAAATGAGGTTCCTCACTTGATTTCCGGCGCACAATGGCCACCAAAATCTCTGGATACCAATCCGTTGGACTATTGTGTCTGAATTATTTTGGAAAGCAAGGTTGGCACTAACAAATACCAAGGTGTCGATCACCTCAAGCAAGCGCTTCGCCAAGAATGGGCCAAAATACCGCAAAGCAACATTCGGACAGCGTGTGACGGTTTCATTAGCCGTTTGAAGGCTATAATTGGTGCCAAAGGTGACCAATTCGCACAAATCTAAACGTATTTTAAAATTTTATGCTATATCTGACATTTTTGCTTTTATTCAATAAATTTAAAACAAAAATTTAAAAAATATGGCGTTTGACTTTGTTGTAGTTTTTTATCTCACCCTGTATAAGGGAGCTATATGTAAATCTGAACCGATTTTTCCCAATTTCAATAGGGTTCGCCCTTTGTTTACAATTTAACATGGACAGACGGACGGACATACTTAAATCGACTTAGAAAATGATTCTATGCATATTCTCAAAAGGAACCATGTGCCTATCTCGTTTCCTTTTGCATGTTACAAACATATGCACAAAGACATAATACTCTGTACCACAGTGTGGTGAATGGTATAAAAATCCACGCCTTCTGTTAGTCCTGGAAGAAATATTTTTAAATAAATCCACGACTTTCAAACATTGTCTTCAACATTCTATGCAATGGTTGTAAAATATATTTTTTCTTTATTACAATAAATTGAAAAAAAAAAAACAAGAATTGTTTATACGCTCAAGTGATTTTTATTATTATTATTTTTTTTTCTTTAAAAACAATCTATGGAATATTGGGTATATCTTCAAGATATCCCTATAATGTTCACAAAAATCAATATAAGGAATTTGTCTGCCTTAACAAGATGTATTCGAAAAAAAAAATAAAAAATAATGACCAATTAAATTTTATTTTGTCTTACAAACCTTGGCAGAGATGAGGAGGATGAACTAGGGATGATAACATGAAACAATTTGTGATTAAAGAAAATTGAAATAATATTCCAAAGAAGATAACAACAAGTGTAGTCATGGCAATCTCTTCTTTATTTGGACAATAAGAGGGAAAAATATTTTTAATTGGTAGATACAATAAATATTTATAACTAAATAACAATTAGTATTATTGATATTTGAGGATGTTAAATTACATAGAGAACAATTAAATTACAAATATTTGTCCTGGAATTTCCAAAATTTAATTGATAACTGAATTAAAATTAAATTAAATTTTAAGGACCAGAAATTAAAATTGGACAAAGAAATTTAAAATTGACAAGGCATTTAAAAAATTAAAACCTTCAAAAAACGTCAACCAACCTCCACCTCAGACTATAAATACCCGAAATCCTTGGTAAATCAAATCAAAATTCTTTTGTTATTTGTCACGTAGTTTCAAAAAGCCATTTACGGAACAGCCATCAACCCTTAACTCCCTAACCATGCGAACAAACAATTCCGCCCAAAAAATCCGTTAACAAAAGTTCTCTAAACCTTTCAACAAACTTCTCCATTAAAAAAACAAACAATAACAATGATTGCCAAAAATCACAATGAAAACTACAACCATCCAGAAATATTCTCAACTCAAGCCTTGGCTAATGTTCGGAGGATATGCCAACAACAACACATTTAAACGTATCCAACTGTGGCGGATTGTTTGTCTTATTTACAGCGTACACCGTGTTAATCCTGGAGCTTTTCGCCGCTATCATCACCTCTGTTCATGCTGTTCGTTGCAGAAAAAAACTTTGGAAAATTAATTAAATGACTGATGCGATGCGTCCGATCAGGAGAAGTTTGAACAGAATCATTTAGTGGAACTAAACAACCTGTTGGGGTCATTAATCAAATGGCAGAACAGTGGGGGATTTTTTTTTATTTTTTCAAGGGTTATAGGAGGCGTGGATTTTTTAAAGGACACTTTTTCAAGGGTTATAAGAGGCGTGGATTTTCTAAAGAATATTTTTTCAAGGGTTATAAGAGGCGTGGATTTTCTAAAGAATATTTTTTCAAGGGTTATAAGAGGCGTGGATTTTCTAAAGAATATTTTTTCAAGGATTATAGGAGGCGTGGATTTTTTAAAGGATACTTTTTCAAGGGTTATAGGAGGCGTGGATTTTTTAAAGGATACTTTTTCAAGGGTTATAGGAGGCGTGGATTTTTTAAAGGATACTTTTTCAAGGGTTATAGGAGGCGTGGATTTTTTAAAGGATACTTTTTCAAGGGTTATAGGAGGCGTGGATTTTTTAAAGGATACTTTTTCAAGGGTTATAGGAGGCGTGGATTTTTTAAAGGATACTTTTTCAAGGGTTATAGGAGGCGTGGATTTTTTAAAGGATACTTTTTCAAGGGTTATAGGAGGCGTGGATTTTTTAAAGGATACTTTTTCAAGGGTTATAGGAGGCGTGGATTTTTTAAAGGATACTTTTTCAAGGGTTATAGGAGGCGTGGATTTTTTAAAGGATACTTTTTCAAGGGTTATAGGAGGCGTGGATTTTTTAAAGGATACTTTTTCAAGGGTTATAGGAGGCGTGGATTTTTTAAAGGATACTTTTTCAAGGGTTATAGGAGGCGTGGATTTTTTAAAGGATACTTTTTCAAGGGTTATAGGAGGCGTGGATTTTTTAAAGCATACTTTTTCAAGGGTTATAGGAGGCGTGGATTTTTTAAAGCATACTTTTTCAAGGGTTATAGGAGGCGTGGATTTTTTAAAGGATACTTTTTCAAGGGGTATAAGAGGCGTGGATTTGTTAAAGAATATTTTTTCAAGGGTTATAAGAGGCGTGGATTGTTTAAAGAATATTTTTTCAAGGGTTATACGAGGCGTGGATTGTGTAAAGAATATTTCTCAAGGGTTATACGAGGCGTGGATTGTGTAAAGAATATTTTTTCAAGGGTTATACGAGGCGTGGATTGTGTAGAGAATATTTTTTCAAGGGTTATACGAGGCGTGGATTGTGTAGAGAATATTTTTTCAAGGGTTATACGAGGCGTGGATTGTGTAGAGAATATTTTTTCAAGGGTTATACGAGGCGTGGATTGTGTAGAGAATATTTTTTCAAGGGTTATACGAGGCGTGGATTGTGTAGAGAATATTTTTTCAAGGGTTGTGGGTGGCGTAGGGACTTATAGATACCAAGCAACGGCTCTGATTGGCTTTAACATGACGAAGCCCAGGCTTATCTTGGTCCCTCATTAATCTCAATTGTGAACACTGACCTCCCCGCTGTGTCACCTGGTGTAATTATTTTCATCACCCGTTGAAATATTGAGCTAATATGTGCCACGAGTTCACCCATAAGAACTATGAAAAATGGGTTGAGGCGTCGGGTTGAGTTGCCCACACTCGGAAACCCCATCTTACTATGAAAAAGCAACGAAAAAGAAATCCCCAATGTTGACGACCCCCACAAACGTATAAAGGACCACAATCAGCGAATCTGCACATAGAATATGCGCACGTTATACAGAACAGTCGCAGTTTTCGCTTTGGCGGATGTACTCAAGAAGTACAAAGCCGATATCATCGTCTTACAGGAAATGCGATGGAAAGGGACAGGCGTAAGTAAATCAGACGATTACGCCCTGTATTATAGCTGCCATGAAACGAGACATGGATTTGGCTGCGGATTTATGGTTAATAGGAGCATAAAAGACCTCGTTTCCAGATTCACTCCAGTAGATGAGCGAATTGCTACAATCCGGAAGGGAAAATATATTGGGCCCCACCGTCGGAAAATTCAGCCTTCAAAAAAAAACATTCGACAACGGCATGGTGCTGGTAGTTAGCAGCACCAGATTCAATCATCTCGATATACACATGACCACCTGGATTTCTCATGATCAGGCAACGAGAAAGCAAGTCGATCATCTTCTGATCGACGGAATGCATTCAGCCAATGTAATAGACGTTCGATCGATCCGAGGAGCGAATATCGATTCGGACCACTACCTTGTAGAAGCCAAGGTTCGCACTTGTCTTAATGTTGTTGTAGGAAAGGTGGCATCTAACACAACACAGAAACTCGATGTCGAAAAGCTGCAAACGCAAGAGGTAGCAGAGGCCTACTCCGCTCAACTAACCCACCTGCTTGACCAAAGCACTTCTTGTTCCGATAATGGTATAGAAGCATAATGGCAAAAAATTGCTCACTCCCTACAATCAGGAGTGTCGGGATGGGGATGGGAAAAACACCGCGTAACGTGATGGTGAAATATCGGGAGAGAGGAGAAACGTGTTTTCCGAAAAAAGAAGAAAGAACAAGAAAAACGTGAGCGTGAGCAAATCGTGATGTACAGGAGTCAGAAAGAAGTCTGGAAATTTTACCAACGAGTAAAACACCAAACCGAAGGTTTTGGTGCAGGCACATCCACCTGTAGAGATGAAGAAGGAAACCTGGTGACAGATGCAGACAGCGCTCCGAGGATCTGGAAGGAGCATTTTGAGAAGCTTCTGGTATCAAATAGTGGCGGTGAAGAAGATACCCCACTCAGCCAAGATGTGTCTCGAACTCAGACCTGGCAAATCCACCATTCAGATTTTCACTCTGCGTCAAATCCTGAAAAAAACTCACGACAACACATCGACAAATTCCACCAATTCGTCGACTATAAAGCCGCATTCGATAGCCCTATCCATTCAGAGGTGTTTAAAGCCATGTCTACGTTCGGCATTAATGCAAAATTAATACGGCTATGCAAGGTCAAGCTAAGTGGCACAAGGTCAGCAATTAAAGTCAGAAAGGTCATATCGGAGCCCTTCAATACCGAACGAGGATTCAGACAAGGTGACAGTTTGTCGTGTGACCTTTTTAACATCCTGCTGAAAAAGGCCAGAGGAAATGCAAAGGTGAACAGACATCGAATTCTGTACACCAAACAACACCTACGCCCATAACAACAACATAATAATTCGAACATTGCGAGCGATAACAGCCACCTTTGAAAAAATTGAGAAGGAGTCTGCCAAAGTGGGTCTGGCAGTAAATGGCGAGAAGACCAATCTGATGGTATCAACGCGCAAGACGTCCAGTAGACTCGGACCAACTGTGGAACTTGAGTACAACAGCTTCGAGGTAGTTTAAGATTTTATATAGCTTGGTACACCCATAAATAAAACGAATGACATCTGTTTTAAAATTCGGATAAGGATTGTGATGGCCAACAGATCCTCCATTTTATTATTGTTTTGCTTCAGTATTTTTGTTGTATCAGTTAATTAAACTGTGAATTGATTAGACTTCTTTGGGAGCATTGGGTTAAATGAAATGTGTAATTAAAACCATAGAAAGGTCCACCAGTCTGGGGACAGGCTGGGGCAACAGATCGCAGCCAGTGACCCAAAAAAATCAATATTTAATTGAGGCAATTTAAAAAAAAAGCGTATTTTGAAAGAAAAATTCTTAAAAATCTAAGAAAGATAGGCGCTTTACAATTTGTACGCGGACATCGACATAGTCAATCGTATTGAGCTGCATCGTATTGAGCTACAGTGGCTAGGCCATGTTGTGCGAATAAATGAGAATGCCCCAGCTCAAAAGGCATATAAAAGTGAGCCTACTGTTGGTTCACGTAGTAGGGGAAGGCCACGAAGTAGATGGAAAGGATTTTTATACCCTACACAACTATGTTGTCAGGGTATTATAGCTTTGTGCAGCCCCAAATGTTTGTAAAGCCGCGAAATATTGGTCCTAGACCCACCTTTAAGTATACCGATCGTCATATCTCGACTAGCTGAGTCGATCTAGACATGTGTGTCCGTCCGTCTGTCCATTATAATTTGTAAACACGATACAGGCCACAGTTATGGACCAATCTTCACGAAATTTTGCATGTAGGATGGGTTCTGGCCAATGAAGACCCCTATTGTTTTTGGAAAAAGTTGGTTAATATTTAGGGGATGAAATGGACCAAATACTAAATTTTTGTCGGTTTTTCTGGTCGCTCCAGAGGCCGCAATTATGGCCAAAACACCGCGAATTTTTGCATGGAGAAGGGGATCGGGCCAGAGAATAAGCATGCATGTTTTGATAAAGATCGGTCAATATTTAGCGGGTCAAATGGACCCTGACTTTTGTGTGAAAAATGACAAAATTTGTATTCTATGGCATATATATTTACTCCTGGAGGATGTAGACCCCAGGAGTTGATAGCATATCCAAGAGGAGTGGTTGGCCTTTAAATTGATACCAAATATAGTGATGTTTCTACTCAGATGTGGGAGTTACAGTCAAATATTTACAGGTGCTTACGTATTCAGATATTATTTAGTAACCCATTACCACATTAGAGGGAGAAATATCGCGCTGATGGCTTTGAAATTTTTCATGAAGTTCCAGTTATGGTCAAGAACAACGCCTACAATTTTCCGTGATGATCAGATTAAAATTTTGGGATGAAATGGACCGAAAACATAATTTTTTGTGTGTTTTCGAGTAGAGTATAATCCGAAAATCACAACACAACCCACCGTGAAGGTAATCTGGACAAGTAATTAGAAGGACTGTACTGAATATTCGAAAAAGTAAAGAAGAGGTGTTGTTAACCTCTAATCGGACAAGAGGGGGCAAATATCACGAAATATTACTCAGACTCGGAATAAACATCCTCAGAAAGTTAGAGTTCGTGGTAGTTGTGTAGGGTATCGCATGGTCGGCCCCGTCCGACTATACTGCTCCGCTCACTGGTTAAAAATATTTTTGTAGGGACCATTGACAGCCGTGGGTTTTTTAAAATATGTTTTCCAAAGGCTGAAGTTTTGAATTTGAATAAAATTGTTTAACATTTCCCCCACTGTTCTGATGTTGTTTAGAGAATTCCTTTCCATTTGCCATTTTGATGCAACATCTTTTTTCACAAAACATTTACTAGCAAAAATCCTAAATAGATGGGACAGTCAATGAATAGATTTTTTGTTTTCGTTTTGAAATCATTTGGCTTCCTTTCAAAGTACCTCCGAAAGAAATTAGTATTCACTGGCCGAATAAAATAGAATTTGGTCCTCCATTTTATTATTGTTTTGTTTTAGTATTTTTGTTGTATCAGTTAATTAAACATTGAATTGATTAGACTTCTTTGGGAACATTGGGTTAAATGAAATGTGTAATTAAAACCATAGAAAGGTCCATCAGTCTGGGGACAGGCTAGGGCAACAGATGGCAGCCAGTGACCCAAAAAAAATCAATATTTAAATTGAGGCAATTTCAAATAACTACAACTGTTTTTTGCTTTAATTTACAACCCCTAAATTTTAAATAATTTATTGAATTGCGTTGTTCGCCAGAAAATGTTCAACCTTGACAAAAATCAATCCGTTAACCGTAAAAACATATTCCAAGACAATAAATTAACGGCTAACAAAATTTGGTTACAAATCTGGTAGACCGCTCACTATTCATGGTAGCTACAGACATGGACGTAGTTACTAAACGAAATTTCCAACTTTCCGCTTAATTCAAATATTTATCTACGCCACTGCCTCCATTCAATTCATTGTAAATACAATTTATTAATACAAAAATCGATTTTCACGTTTGAATGCAGATATTGAGCTGCGATTATTTATTTGCATCTCTTTTTAAATATTTTTTTAATCAAACATTGATGCTGTCATTCAGTTCAATGGCTCAGTTACAGATAGCGAGTAACGGCAATCATGGCCATGATTAAATATAACCACTTAAAACGGTATACCGCGCGTTAGCATAAATAATCCAGTCATTGTATTGCGTCCGTGATGTGTCGTGGCAGTCATTAGCAATTTTTATATCAACGAAAAATTTATAAATACATTTTAATTAAATAAAAATACTTAGAGAAAAAATATTCAAAATATATTTAGAAAAAATGCACTTCTCTTAATGGTCCTTGAGAAAGATCAGTTAATGGTCCCACGCCTCTACTTAGTCCTTTAGAATTATTTTTTAAAGCCACGCCTCCTTTAAGACCAGTTAATGGTCCCTTGCAAATCCTTTTTTAAAATCTACGCCTCCACTTAGTCCTTGCAAATCATTTTTTAAAATCTACGCCTCTGCTTTGTCCTTGAAAAATCAATGTTAAAAGTCCCCGCCTCTGCTTTGTCCTTGAAAAATCAATGTTAAAACTCCCCGCCTCTGCTTTGTCCTTGAAAAATCAATGTTAAAGGTCCCCGCCTCTTTTAGTCTCTGAAAAAGTATTCCTTTAAAAAATCCACGCCTCTTAATAGTCCTTGAAAAAACATATTAAAAAATTCACGCCTTCGGTTACTTACCTACTTAGCTGGCTTGTTACAGAACGGTTGCTCCATAAGCCGAGCTTAAAAAAGACTTCCAAGTGCGTCGGTCTTGTGCGCATATTCGCCAATTTGAAAGACCACGTTCCCAGATGTTGTTTTCTACTTGGTCTTTCCATCTGATTCGTGGTCTTCCCCTTCTACAGGAACCATCAGTAGGCTCGCTTTTATATGCCTTCTGAGCTGGGGCATTCTCATTCATTCGCACAACATGGCCTAGCCATCGTAGTTGCTGCAGCTCGATACGACTGACTATGTCGATGTCCGCGTATAAATTGTAAAGCACGTGTTGCATTCGACGCCGATATTAACCGTCGACGTAGATCGGCCCGTAGACCTTTTGGAGAATTGTTCTTTTAAACACCCAAGAGCTGACTCATATGCTTGCGCAAGTTCGCATGCTTCAGATCCATACAACAGCACGGATAGTATCAGCGTCTTGTAGAGTGTGAGTTTGGTCTGGTGGGAGGTTTCCTTGTTTCTAAACTGCTTACTTAGACCACAGTAGCAGCATCTGTTGGCCATCACACTCCTTCGCCGAATTTCAAAACTGATGTCATTCGTTTTATTTACGACGGTACCAAGGTATATAAAATCCTTAACTATCACGAATCTGTAGTTCTCAAGTTCGACAGTTGATCCGAGTCTACTGGACGTCTTGCGCGTTGATACCATCAGCTTGGTCTTCTCGCCGTTTACTGCCAGACCCACTTTGGCAGACTCCTTCTCAATTTGTTCAAAGGTGTCTGTTATCGGTCGAAATGTTCGACCCATTATATCGATGTCATCGGCGTAGGCGAGTGACATGTGTTGTTTGGTGTATAGAGTGTCATTTCTGTTCACCTTTGAGTCTCGTATGACCTTTTCCAGCAGGATGTTAAAAAGATCACACGACAAACTATCACCTTGTCTTGTCCTTTCCGACTTTAACTGATTGTGCCTTGTGCCACATAAAGTTATCCTGCATAGCCGTATTAATTTTGCAGGAATGATGAACGTAGACATGGCCTTAAACACCTCGGAACGGATAGGGCTGTCGAATGCGGCTTTATAGTCGACGAATAGATGGAATGTGTCGATGTGTTTTCGTGGGTCTTTTCCAGGATTTGGCGCAGAGTGAAAATCTGCTCAATGGTGGATTTGCCAGGTCTGAAGCCGCAATGGTATGGTCATGTCATTGACCATTGGCTTCAATCGTTCACACAGCACACTGGATAGCACTTTATATGCGATGGGAAGAAGGCTAATTCGTCTATAGTTGACACATATCCTCTTGTCTCCTTTTTTGTGCACGGGATACAGGATGCTGAGGTTCCAATCATTGGGCATGCATTCCTCTAGCCAAATTGTACTAATCAGCTGGTGCATGCTCCTTACCAGCATCTGACCACCAGTCTTGAATAGTTCAGCTGATAGCCCATCGACTCCTGCTTTTTTATTGTTTTTCAGTCGATTAATTGCAAATCTGACCGACATCTATTGTTGGTTCTGGAATATCCTCATCACCGCCACTATTTGATACCAGAAGCTTTTCAAAATGCTCCTTCCAGATCCTCAACACGCCATCTGTCACCAGGTTTCCTTCTTCATCTCTACAGGAGGATGTGCCTGCACCAAAACCTTCGGTTTGGTGTTTTACTCGTTCATTCTGACTCCTGAACATCTTGATTTGCTCACGCGCACTTTTTTCTTGTTCTTTCTTTTTTTAATACGTTTCTCCTCTCTCCTTTTCTCTCGATAATTCTCCATCACATTACGTGTTGCTCCTGCTTGCAGGGTTGCCCTACCCGCTGCAGTTTGTAGGGAGTGGGCAATTCTCTGCCACTGTACTTCTATATTATTATCGGGACAAGAAGTGCTGCCGTGAAGCAGGTGGGTAAGTTGAGCGGAGTAGGCCTTGGCTACCTGCTGTGTTTGCAACTTTTCGACATCGAGTTTCTGTGTTGTGTTAGATCACACCTTTGCTGCAACATTAAGACGAGTTCGAACCTTGACTGCTACAAGGTAGTGGTCCGAATCGATATTCGCCCCTCGTATCGATCGAACATCTAATAAACTGAATGAATGCCTTCCGTCTATCACAACATGATCTATTTGATTTCACGTTGTACGATCGGGAGAAATCCAAGTGGCCTGTGTATATCGAGATGCTTGAATCTGGTGCTGCTAACTACCATGTTTTTGCTGCCGCGAAGTCAATCAACCTCATGCCGTTGTTGGATGTTTCTTTCTGAAGGCTGAAGCTTTCGACGGTGGCGCCAAAGATATTTTCCCTTACGATTTGTGCATTAAAATCCCCTAGCAGAATTTTAATGTCATGGCCAGGGCTGCGATCATATGCTGTTTCTAGGCGCTTGTAAAATATGTCTTTGGTCTGTTCATCTTTGTCTTCGGTCGCAAATAAGACTGATGTAAAAGAACTTCGCTTCTATACGGATTATAGCAATTCGCTCATCTACTGGAGTGAATCTGGAGACGAGGTCTTTTATTCTCCTATTAACCATAAATCCGCAGCCAAATTCATGTCTCGTTTCATGGTAGCTGTAATACAGTGCGTAATCGTCTGATTTACTTACGCCTGTCCCTTTCCATCGGCAATAATATCGGCTTTGTACTTCTTGAGTACATCCGCCAAGCCGAAAACTGCGCCTGTTCTGTACAACGTGCGTACCGTCCAAGTGCAGATCGTGGCCCTTTATACGTTTGCGGGGCCGTCAACATTGGGGGGTTTGGTTTTCTTTTTCTTTGCTTTTTCATAGGAAGAGGGGGTTTCCGAGTGTGGACAACTAGCCTCAACCCATTTTTTATAGTTCTTATGGGTGATCTCGCGGCACATATTAGCTCACTATTTCAACGGGTGATAAAAATAGCTACCCCAGATGACACCGCGGGGAGGTTAGTGTCCTCAATTGAGATGAAATGGGGACCAAGATAAGCCTGGGCGTCGCCCTATTAGAGCCAATCAGAACCGTTGCTTGGTATCTGTCATCCCCTACGCCACCCAGGCCTTCGATTAGTCCTTGAAAATATTTGTTTAATAAAAATTATATTAAATTTCGCTATTATTTTCTTCGAGCGTAATTTCTGCGTAAATCCACTCACTTTAATAATGCAATTTAGTTAATAATAAATGCATTAAACCACACAAAAATATACAAACAAACAAATAAATTGATACAGTTTCGCATTGCAAATATACAAAGCGGACGGATGCAATCAAAACATGAACCAAAGAGGAAAACAACAACAACAAGAATAACAACAAAATATCCCCGTAGCCAAACACCACAGCAGCTCCAGTAACAAGGCTTAATGAACGCATGCCAACATTGTTGCTCGTGGTTTGGTCGGGTCTGGTTATTGCCCGGCATACCTTTGCCAGGCCCATGGCCAATGCAAAAATACTTCTACAACTCGACCAACAACCAACTACCGGCCAATATAATAACAACAACTACGCTGACAACAAACAACACCAGTAGAATAAAATATTTCCACAATTTATTGGTAATTGCTGCGCGAAATAAAATGAAAAAAAAAATTGGAAAAAATGTTTTCCAAGAATTTGCAATTACAATTTCCCATAAAAAGAATGTTGCCAGCGGCAACAGACATAGGCATAGCTAGAGACCGCCAGAAAAGACACCCGCCTTGATCGAAAGACATAACCACACACAAAAATTGCATTTTAAAATGGACAACAATTAACACGAATGTGAAAAACTTGGCCTAAACGATAAATTAAGTCAAGATATGGTTGAAGACAAAAAAAATAACAACAACACAAGTCCTGAGTGCGTGTTGTGATCACGAAACTATGTTTGTGTCCAACAAGTATCAAAAATGCATTCACATTTGGTTTTAGCAACACCTTAGGCCGCTATATGCAGAATCTATTGGAGGCCTTTAAAAAATATTTTTTAAACAATGTACGCCTCTTATGACCCTTGAAAAAATATTTTTTAAACAATGTACGCCTCTTATGACCCTTGAAAAAATATTTTTTAAACAATGTACGCCTCTTATGACCCTTGAAAAAATATTCTTTAAAAAATCCACGCCTTGTGTGATGACCCTTGAAAAAATATTCTTTAAAAAATCCACGACTTGTGTGATGACCCTTGAAAAATATTCTTTATTCTAGTAGGCCTTGAAAAAATATTCTTTAAAAAATCCACGCCTCTTTGAGTCCTTGAAAAAATATTCTTTAAAAAATCCACGCCTCTTTGAGTCCTTGAAAAAATATTCCTTTAAAAAAAATATTCCACGCCTCTTTTGAGTCCTTGAAAAAATATTCCTTTAAAAATCCACGCCTCTTTTGAGTCCTTGAAAAAATATTCCTTTAAAAATCCACGCCTCTTTTGAGTCCTTGAAAAAATATTCCTTTAAAAATCCACGCCTCTTTTGAGTCCTTGAAAAAATATTCCTTTAAAAATCCACGCCTCTTTTGAGTCCTTGAAAAAATATTCCTTTAAAAATCCACGCCTCTTTTGAGTCCTTGAAAAAATATTCCTTTAAAAATCCACGCCTCTTTTGAGTCCTTGAAAAAATATTCCTTTAAAAATCCACGCCTCTTTTGAGTCCTTGAAAAAATATTCCTTTAAAAAATCCACGCCTCTTTTCCTTGAAAAAATATTCTTTAAAAAATCCACGCCTCTTTTGAGTCCTTGAAAAAATATTCCTTTAAAAATCCACGCCTCTTTTGAGTCCTTGAAAAAATATTCCTTTAAAAATTCACGCCTCTTTTGAGTCCTTGAAAAAATATTCCTTTAAAAATCCACGCCTCTTTTGAGTCCTTGAAAAAATATTCCTTTAAAAATCCACGCCTCTTTTGAGTCCTTGAAAAAATATTCCTTTAAAAATCCACGCCTCTTTTGAGTCCTTGAAAAAATATTCCTTTAAAAATCCACGCCTCTTTTGAGTCCTTGAAAAAATATTCCTTTAAAAATCCACGCCTGGAGTCCTGTGGATCTCTGTGGATCTTTGAAAATTATTCCTTTAAAAAATCCACGCCTCTTTTGAGTCCTTGAAAAAATATTCTTTAAAAAATCCACGCCTCTTTTGAGTCCTTGAAAAAATATTCTTTAAAAAATCCACGCCTCTTTTGAGTCCTTGAAAAAATATTTTTTAAAAAATCCACGCCTCTTTTGAGACCTCCAAAATAATTCTTTAAAAATCCACGCCTCTTTTGAGACCTCCAAAATAATTCTTTAAAAATCCACGCCTCTTTTGAGACCTCCAAAATAATTCTTTAAAAATCCACGCCTCTTTTGAGACCTCCAAAATAATTTTCTTTAAAAAATCCACGCCTCTTTGAGTCCTTGAAAAAATATTCTTTAAAAAATCCACGCCTCTTTTGTGGCTAAAAAATATGCTTTAAAAATCCACGTCCCTTGAAAAAATATTCTTTAAAAAATCCACGCCTCTTTGAGTCCTTGAAAAAATATTCTTTAAAAAATCCACGCCTCTTTGAGTCCTTGAAAAAATATTCTTTAAAAAATCCACGCCTCTTTGAGTCCTTGAAAAAATATTCTTTAAAAAATCCACGCCTCTTTGAGTCCTTGAAAAAATATTCTTTAAAAAATCCACGCCTTGTGTGATGACCCTTGAAAAAATATTCTTTAAAAAATCCACGCCTTGTGTGATGACCCTTGAAAAAATATTCTTTAAAAAATCCACGCCTTGTGTGATGACCCTTGAAAAAATATTCTTTAAAAAATCCACGCCTTGTGTGATGACCCTTGAAAAAATATTCTTTAAAAAATCCACGCCTTGTGTGATGACCCTTGAAAAAATATTCTTTAAAAAATCCACGCCTTGTGTGATGACCCTTGAAACCCTTGAAAAAATATTCTTTAAAAAATCCACGCCTTGTGTGATGACCCTTGAAAAAATATTCTTTAAAAAATCCACGCCTTGTGTGATGACCCTTGAAAAAATATTCTTTAAAAAATCCACGCCTTGTGTGATGACCCTTGAAAAAATATTCTTTAAAAAATCCACGCCTTGTGTGATGACCCTTGAAAAAATCCACGCCTTGGGTGATGACCCTTGAAAAAATATTCTTTAAAAAATCCACGCCTTGTGTGATGACCCTTGAAAAAATATTCTTTAAAAAATCCACGCCTTGTGTGATGACCCTTGAAAAAATATTCTTTAAAAAATCCACGCCTTGTGTGATGACCCTTGAAAAAATATTCTTTAAAAAATCCACGCCTTGTGTGATGACCCTTGAAAAAATATTCTTTAAAAAATCCACGCCTTGTGTGATGACCCTTGAAAAAATATTCTTTAAAAAATCCACGCCTTGTGTGATGACCCTTGAAAAAATATTCTTTAAAAAATCCACGCCTTGTGTGATGACC